>NC_057802.1:241509098-241547757 GCF_018294505.1 Triticum aestivum | reverse complement strand
CTACCCCAATCTAGATCGGGCAGGGAGAGAGACGAGGGAGCGAGGCGGAGGGCGTCGGGGTTCGATCCCGATCCAAGAGGGGATCGGGGGGAGGGAGAGTGGGGGTGTCGGTGCCTAGGGTTTCGGCACCAGGGGGTTAAGGAAGTGGGGATGGGCCGGCCTGGCATGTGGCTGGGCCGAGGCCCGGTGGGAGGGGGGCCTTTTGGCCTTTTATTTATTATGTTTTATTTTTTAACTTGTTCTTTTCTATTTTCTTTTATTTCTTAATAGTTTATAGTTTTACCATAAGAAAACCCCAACTAAAATAGAGTTACAATTCCAACTACTGCCACAAAAAGTTTTACCCCTGAACAAAATAGTTTAGTATTTTATAAAATCAAAAAGGTATTTATTTAATTGTTTTACCTATTGTTTTAATTACTTAAGTGCATTTAAATCTTTTATAAAAATGTGCTTCCTTCATCATAAGTACCTATGCATTATTTGGCACAACCTGAACAATTTAGTTTTAATATTTGAAAACTTTTGTTGTTAGCCTTTGTTTCAAATTTTAATTTGAATTGGTTTCGAATCAACGCGAGATTAGCAACAGTAATCGAAGTGACGTGTCATCATTAGCAGAGGGTTGCTGTAGCTTAATTATCCGGGCGTCACAATGCGCCTCCTGCAACAACAAAAGACGACGAGAGCTAGCTGGAATGCATAGCTTGTTAGCACGGAACACAAATCCATCATTAACGACAAACTTGTTCCAAGTTCTTCCTTCTTTACAATTCTGCAAAACATCTTTAAAATCAGCATCATGCACATATTGATCTTTGATGGTCTCCAAACCAAATATTTTGAAGTCAAGTTGTGACAGCATAGTATAGCGACGAGACAATGCATCAGCAATAACATTTTCTTTACCCCTCTTGTGTTTAATGACATAAGGGAAAGTTTCAATGAATTCAACCCATTTAGCATGTCTACGATTCAGTTTAGCTTGACTTTTAATATGTTTCAAAGATTCATGATCAGAATGTATAACAAATTCTTTGGGCCATAAATAATGTTGCCATGTTTCTAAAGGCCGAACAAGAGCATATAGTTCTTTATCATAAGTAGAATAATTCAGACTAGGCCCACTCAATTTTTCAGAAAAGTATGCAACAGGTTTACCATCTTGTAATAACACACCTCCTAATCCAATTCCACTAGCATCACATTCAAGCTCAAAAGTCTTATTAAAATCAAGCAGTTGGAGTCAAGGAGCATGTGTCAACTTATCTTTCACTACCGTGAAGGCTTCTTCCTGTGCGGTACCCCAAACAAAAGGCACATCCTTCTTTGTAAGCTCGTTGAGAGGTGCAGCAATGGTGTTAAAATCTCTCACAAAACGCCTATAGAAACCAGCGAGGCCAAGGAAACTCCTCACTTGTGTGACCGTTTTGGGCTGCGGCCAACTCTCAATAGCTTCAATCTTGGCTTTATCAACTTCAATTCCCTTTGGAGTAACAACATAGCCAAGAAAAGATACTCGGTCGGTGCAAAAGGTGCACTTCCCAAGGTTACCAAACAAACGTGCATCATGTAGAGCAATAAAAACAGCACGTAAATGTTCCAAATGTTCTTCCAAAGATTTGCTATAAATCAGTATATCATCAAAATAGACTACCACAAATCGTCCAATAAAAGCACGTAAAACTTCGTTCATTAGTCTCATGAAAGTACTAGGTGCATTAGTTAACCCAAAAGGCATGACTAACCACTCATATAAACCAAACTTAGTTTTAAATGTTGTTTTCCATTCATCTCCCGGTTTCATACGAATTTGATGGTATCCACTACGCAAATCAACTTTGGAGAATATTGTAGAGCCACTCAATTCATCAAGCATATCATCTAGCCTAGGAATAGGATGACGATAACGAACAGTAATATTATTAATGCCTCTACAATCAGCACACATACGCGACGTACCATCCTTTTTAGGCACTAGTATAGTAGGAACAGCACAAGGACTAAGAGATTCGCGTATATAACCTTTGTCGAGCAGCTCCTGTACTTGACGCATAATCTCCTTCGTCTCCTCTGGATTGGTACGGTATGGTGCACGGTTGGGTAGCGATGCACCGGGAATTAAATCAATTTGATGCTCAATCCCTCGAATAGGTGGTAATCCCGGTGGCACGTTTTGTGGGAAGACGTCAGCGAACTCCTGCAAAATGTTAGTGACAGCAGGGGGCAAAGAGGAAGGCACGTCCTCGAATGAAAATAATGCCTATTTGCACACAAAAGCATAGCAAACAGATTTGCTGAAATCTAGCTCATCAATATCAGATTTTGTGGCAAGTAAACATGCGCTTTTCAATTTAATTTCAGAAACAACACTAGATGGTTTATTATTAGGTTTCATTTGTTGCTCAAATTCATTTGCCACAATCTGATTTTCACTCTTATTTTTCTCCTATTTTGCTTTATTAGCTCTATTAATGTCATCTTTCAAAATGGAATCAGGAGTCATAGGAAGCGAAGTAATATTTTTATCCTTATGAACAAGAGTATACTGATTGTTTCTACCATGGTGTACAGAATTTTATCAAATTGCCATGGTCTACCAAGTAATAAGGAACATCCTTGCATGGGTACCACATCACAATCAACATAATCAGCATATGTAGAGATACTAAAATGCACACGAACAGTACGTGTTACCTTAACCTTGCCGCTGTTGTTGAACCATTGGATGTAGTAAGGATGTGGATGTGGTCTTGTGGTGAGAGATAGTTTCTCCACCATCTCCATGCTAGCCAAGTTGTTACAGCTCCCTCCATCTATGATGACGCGAACAGAACGTTCCTTCACAACTCCCTTTGTATGGAACAAATTATGCCTCTGATTTTGCTCTGCTTGTGTGACCTGCACACTCAAAACACGTTGAGCAACTAAACATTCAAACCTGTCAGCGTCTTCAGGAGCCATGTATTGCGTCTCATTTTCAGAATCATCTCCACCATGTTCTTCACGTGTAATAAGAGCCAAAGTCTCCTCATCATAGTCACTAGCGGACTCATACCCACCATCCTCAGTAGCAATCATCACACGCTGAGATTTGCATTCTCTCGCATAATTCCTCTTCCCTTACAACGACGACTAATAATATCACTTGTGTGCCCTGTTGACGCCATGGAAGAAGAAGAGCTCTGCGCAGGCCCGGCAGGTGTGCTCTTGGCAGAGAGTGGTGGTTGTGCCTGCTTTCTTGTATCACGGCTGGAGGTGGCACCTGATGGAGGTGATGGTGAAGTGGAAGTAGAGGATGCACGCGGTGTCCATGATGAAGGTCGACCTGCAGAAAAGTTAGTTCGCGCCAATGCCTGTCGATCCTGCACTTCACGTTCAGCTTTACAAGCAAGATGGAATAAACGAGTGATATTATTATAATCTTTATACTCTAGAATGGTCTGAATCTCTTTATTTAATCCACCCATAAAACGTGCAAGCATAGCTTCATTCTCCTCAACAATACCACATCTAATCATGCCAGTTTGTAATTCCTGATAATATTCTTCTATGGAATTTTCCCTTGTCTTAAGCGCTGCAATTTTTGAAGTAATTCACGTTGATAATATGGTGGAACGCAACGAGTACGCATAGCAGTTTTCAAAGCAGCCCAAGTAGCTGGAACAGGATATAATCGACAATGTTCACACCACCAAACACATGCAAAGCTAGTGAAAGCACAAACAGCAGCAGGAACACGTCTCTCCTGAGGATATTGTAAACATGTAAATCGTTGTTCAGTTTCTAACTCCCGAGTAAGATATATATAAGGAACATATCTACCCACAAATGGTGGAATATTCAATTTCAGTTTAGGGAGATGGTCATGATCTCGTACCTGAGGTGGCGGTGCCGACCTACCGTTGCGAATATATGCCTGAGGTCGACCTGCTGGTGGTGGTGCTGGTGGCTGCATGTAGTTCTGATTTTGATCAACCTCATCCTCATAATCGCCCGCATAATCGTCATCCTCCTCAGCCGCCGCAGGAGCAGGAGCCAAAGAAGCATCAACAGTAGGTGCAGCAGCACCCGAATTTTGACAAGTCTCAATTGGAACGCGCTGTGCCCGTCCCACTTGATTTGGAAGGCGGCGTTGGAGATGTGGTTGTTGTTGTTGTAGAGGTGCGACATGTGCAGCCGGTGGTGGTTGGGGAAGACGCTTGAGTAATTCAGTAAACTTGTTATCCAGCTTTGTCTCGAACGACTTCTCCACGACATCTATCTTCTCCATAGCCTCTTCAAATCTGTTTAGCACATCTCCCACCTGGCCACTCATCATTTGCTGAAATTTATCATGCAACTCCTTGTTCGTCATGTTCTCCCAATCAGTCTCATCGGCTTGTGATCCTGCCATGGTTAGCAGCAATAGAAACACCAAAGAATATGATCCTCCAGACTACTAGGAAGTGGTGGTGATGGTGGTGTGTCACAAAACCTTCAAGCGAATCTCAAATTCTTACCAGTTCTTACCCAGTAGCAGGTGGTGATCGGCAACCGTTGTAGTCAAAAACTCTCGAAGCTTGGATATAGCGATTACCAGGGAGAGTCAAACGCACGATGTAGACTTATGTGGAGCTGGGAAGGCTTATAATATGGTAGCAAAATGGTAAGCAATAATCAATTCAGAGATGCAAAGTTGAATAAACGCTCAACGACGGTACTGTGCTGGTCCTAGGCTAGACCGTGCTGGAGACGCGAGCCTAGAACACTAACAAAATCACGGCGCTGCACGTAAACAAGGGAAAAGCACACTCTGGAAAAAAAATTGCGCTCCTCTTTTTTTTTGCGAAAAATCACTATAATGGCGAGTGTCTCAAAACTCTTCCCAGGTCAAACTGACAGGATGGGCACAAAAATTTTTTGACTATTTTTTTTCGGAAATCAGGGCAGCGACGACGAAAAAGTGCGACAAAAAATCACTAAGATGGCGAGTGTCTCAAAACACTCCCCGGGACCTAAAAATAGGATAGGGAAAAAATATTTTTGGTTGCCGAAATTTTGGCCTAAAAACTGCCCAGGGGTCTCCAGACTCGTTTTTTTTCCGAGACCTACTCAGGCAAGGAAACATGAAACGGAAAATAGATGGATCTTTAAAACAAACCGAATATGAAAAGAATTCGGATTGGTGGTGGATATATGTGTTGGGGAACGTAGTAATTTCAAAAAAATTCCTACGCACACGCAAGATCATGGTGATGCATAGCAACGAGAGGGGAGAGTGTTGTCCACGTACCCTCGTAGACCGACAGCGGAAGCGTTATCACAACGCAGTTGATGTAGTCGTACGTCTTCACGATCCGACCGATCAAGTACCGAACGCACAGCACCTCCGAGTTCTACACACGTTCAGCTCGATGACGTCCCTCGAACTCCGATCCAGCCGAGTGTTGAGGGAGAGTTTCGTCAGCACGACGGCGTGGTGACGATGATGATGTTCCACCGACGCAGGGCTTCCCCTAAGCTCCGCAACGGTATTATCGAGGTGTAATATGGTGGAGGGGGGCACCCCACACGGCTAAAATATCGTATATCAAGTGTGTTTCCATGGGGTGCCCCCTGCCCCCGTATATAAAGGAGCAAGGGGGAGAGGGCCGGCCAAGGGGAGGTGGCGCGCCCAAGGGGGGAGTCCTACTCCCACCGGGAGTAGGACTCCTCCTTTCCTTGTGGGAGTAGGAGAAGGGAAGGGGGAAGGAGAAAGAAGGAAGGGGGCGCCCCCCCTCCCTAGTCCAATTCGGACTAGCCCATGGGGAGGGGTGCGGCCACCCTTTGGGTCTTTCTCTCCTGTCCCGTATGGCCCATTAAGGCCCAATACGAATTCCCGTAACTCTCCGGTTCTCCGAAAAATACCCGAATCACTCGGAACCTTTCCGAAGTCCGAATATAGTCGTCCAACATATCGATCTTTACGTCTCGGCCATTTCGAGACTCCTCGTCATGTCCGTGATCACATCCGGGAATCCGAACAACCTTCGGTACATCAAAACATATAAACTCATAATATAACTGTCATCGTAACGTTAAGCGTGCGGACCCTTCGGGTTCAAGAACTATGTAGACATGACCGAGACACCTCTCCGGTCAATAACCAATAGCGGAACCTGGATGCTCATATTGGTTCCCACATATTCTACGAAGATCTTTATCGGTCAAACCGCATAACAACATACGTTGTTCCCTTTGTCATCGGTATATTACTTGCCGGAGATTCGATCGTCGGTATCTCAATACCTAGTTCAATCTCGTTACCGGCAAGTCTCTTTACTCGTTCCGTAATACATCATCCCGCAACTATCTCATTAGTCACAATGCTTGCAAGGCTTATAGTGATGTGCATTACCGAGTGGGCCCAGAGATACCTCTCCGACAATCGGAGTGACAAATCCTAATCTCGAAATACGCCAACCCAACAAGTACCTTTGGAGACACCTGTAGAGCACCTTTATAATCACCCATTTACGTTGTGACGTTTGGTAGCACACAAAGTGTTCCTCCGGTAAACGGGAGTTGCATAATCTCATAGTCATAGGAACATGTATAAGTCATGAAGAAAGCAATAGCAACATACTAAATGATCGAGTGCTAAGCTAACGGAATGGGTTAAGTCAATCACGTCATTCTCCTAATGAGGTGATCCCGTTAATCAAATGACAACTCATGTCTATGGCTAGGAAACATAACCATCTTTGATTAACGAGCTAGTCAAGTAGAGGCATACTAGTGACACTCTGTTTGTCTATGTATTCACACATGTATTATGTTTCCGGTTAATACAATTCTAGCATGAATAATAAACATTTATCATGATATAAGGAAATATATAATACTTTATTATTGCCTCTAGGGCATATTTCTTCAGTCTCCCACTTGCACTAGAGTCAATAATCTAGTTCACATCGCCATGTGATTTAACATCAATAATTCACATCACCATGTGATTAACACCCATAGTTCACATCTCTATGTGACCAACACTCAAAGGGTTTACTAGAGTCAATAATCTAGTTCACATCGCTATGTGATTAACACCCAAAGAGTACTAAGGTGTGATCATGTTTTGATTGTGAGATAATTTTAGTCAACGGGTCTGTCACATTCAGATCCGTAAGTATTTTGCAAATTTCTATGTCTACAATGCTCTGCACGGAGCTACTCTAGCTAATTGCTCCCACTTTCAATATGTATCTAGACCGAGATTTAGAGTCATCTAGATTTAGTGTCAAAACTTGCATCGACGTAACCCTTTACGACGAACCTTTTGTTACTTCCATAATCGAGAAACATATCCTTATTCCACTAAGGATAATTTTGACCGCTGCCCAGTGATCTACTCCTAGATCACTATTGTACTCCCTTGCAAAAATCAGTGTAGGGTATACAATAGATCTGGTACACAGCATGGCATACTTTATAGAACCTATGGCCAAGGCATAGGGAATGACTTTCATTCTCTTTCTATCTTCTGCCGTGGTCGGGCTTTGAGTCTTACTCAATTTCACACCTTGTAACACAGGCAAGAACTCTTTCTTTGACTGTTCCATTTTGAACTACTTCAAAATCTTGTTAAGGTATGTACTCATTGAAAAAACTTATCAAGCGTCTTGATCTATCTCTCTAGATCTTGATGCTCAATATGTAAGCAGCTTCACCGAGGTCTTTCTTTGAAAAACTCCTTTCAAACACTCCTTTATGCTTTGCAGAATAATTCTACATTATTTCCGATCAACAATATGTCATTCACATATACTTATCAGAAATGTTGTAGTGCTCCCACACACTTTCTTGTAAATACAGGCTTCACCGCAAGTCTGTATAAAACTATATCCTTTGATCAACTTATCAAAGCGTATATTCCAACTCCGAGATACTTGCACCAGTCCATAGATGGATCGCTGGAGCTTGCATATTTTGTTAGCATCTTTAGGATTGACAAAACCTTCTGGTTGCATCATATACAACTCTTCTTTAATAAATCCATTAAGGAATGCAGTTTTGTTTATCCATTTGCCATATTTCATAAAATGCGGCAATTGCTAACATGATTCAGACAGACTTAAGCATAGATACGAGTGAGAACCTCTCATCGTAGTCAACACCTTGAACTTGTCGAAAAACCTTTTTGCGACAATTCTAGCTTTGTAGATAGTAATACTACTATCAGCGTCCGTCTTCCTCTTGACGATCCATTTATTCTCAATTGCTTGCCGATCATCAGGCAAGTCAACCAAAGTCCACACTTTGTTCTCATACATGGATCTCATCTCAGATTTCATGGCCTCAAGCCATTTTGCGGAATCTGGGCTCACCATCGCTTCTTCATAGTTCGTAGGTTCGTCATGGTCTAGTATCATAACCTCCAGAACAGGATTACCGTACCACTCTGGTGCGGATCTTACTCTGGTTTACCTACGAGGTTTGGTAGTAACTTGATCTGAAGTTACATGATCATCATCATTAACTTCCTCACTAATTGGTGTAGAAGTCATAGGAACAGATTTCTGTGATGAACTACTTTCCAATAAGGGAGCAGGTACAGTTACCTCATCAAGTTCTACTTTCCTCCCACTCACTTCTTTCGGGAGAAACTCCTTCTCTAGAAAGGATCCATACTTAGCAACGAATGTCTTGCCTTCGGATCTGTGATAGAAGGTGTACCCAACTGTCTCCTTTGGGTATCCTATGAAGACACATTTCTCCGATTTGGGTTTGAGCTTATCAGGATGAAACTTTTTCACATAAGCATCGCAACCCCAAACTTTAAGAAACGACAACTTTGGTTTCTTGCCAAACCACAGTTCATAAGACGTCGTCTCAACGGATTTAGATGGTACCCTATTTAACGTGAATGTAGCTGTCTCTAATGCATAACCCCAAAACGATAGTGGTAGATCGGTAAGAGACATCATATATCGCACCATATCTAATAAAGTACGGTTACGATGTTCGGACACACCATTACACCGTGGTGTTCCAGGTGGCATGAGTAGTGAAACTATTTCACATTGTTTCAACTGAAGGCCAAACTCGTAAGTAAAATACTCTTCTCCACGATCAAATCGTAGAAACTTTATTTTCTTGTTACGATGATTTTCGCTTCACTCTGAAATTATATGAACTTTTCAAATGTTTCAGACTTCTGTTTCATTAAGTAGATATACCCATATATGCTCAAATCATCTGTGAAGGTCAGAAAATAATGATACCTGCTACGAGCCTCAATATTCATCAGGCCACATACATCTGTATGTATGATTTCCAACAAATCTGTTGCTCTCTCCATAGTTCCGGAGAACGGCGTTTTAGTCATCTTGCCCATGAGGCACGGATCGCAAGCATCAAGTGATTCATAATCAAGTGATTCCAAAATACCATCAGTATGGAGTTTCTTCATGCGCTTTACACCAATATGACCTAAACGGCAGTGCCACAAATAAGTTGCACTATCATTATTAACTTTGCATCTTTTGGCTTCAATATTATGATTATGTGTATCACTACGATCGAGATCCAACAAACCATTTTCGTTGGTGTGTATGACCATAGAAGGTTTTTATTCATGTAAACAGAACAACAATTGTTCTCTAACTTAAATGAATAACCGTATTGCAAAAAACATGATCAAATCATATTCATGCTCAACGCAAACACCAAATAACACTTATTTAGTTTCAACGCTAATCCCGAAAGTACATGGAGTGTGTGATGATGATCATATCAATCTTGGAACTACTTCCAACACACATCGTTACATCGCCTTTTACTAGTCTCTGTTTATTCTGCAACTCCCGTTTCGAGTTACTACTCTTAGCAACTGAACCAGTATCAAATACCGAGGGGTTGCTATAAACACTAGTAAAGTACAGATCAATAACATGTATATCCAGTATACCTTTGTTCACTTTGCCATCTTTCTTATCCACCAAATAGTTGGGGTAGTTCCGCTTCCAGTGACCAGTCCCTTTGCAGTAGAAGCACTTAGTCTCAGGCTTAGGTACAGACTTGGGCTTCTTCACTTGAGTAGCAACTTGCTTGCCATTCTTTTTGAAGTTCCCCTTCTATCCCTTTGCCCTTTTCTTGAAACTAGTGGTCTCGTCAACCATCAACACTTGATGTTTTTCTTGATTTCTACCTTCGTCGATTTCAGCATCACGAAGAGCTCGGGAATTACTTTCGTCATCCCTTGCATACTATACTTCATCACGAAGTTCTACTAACTTGGTGATGGTGACTAGAGAATTCTGTCAATCACTATTTTATCTGGAAGATTAACTCCCACTTGATTCAAGCGATTGTAGTACCCAGACAATCTGAGCACATGCTCACTAGTTTGAGCGATTCTCCTCCATCTTTTAGCTATAGAACTTGTTGGAGACTTCATATCTCTCAACTCGGGTATTTGCTTGAAATATTAACTTCAACTCCTGGAACATCTTATATGGTCCATGACGTTCAAAACGTCTTTGAAGTCCCGATTCTAAGCCGTTAAGCTTGGTGCACTAAACTATCAAGTAGTCATCATATTGAGCTAGTCAAACGTTCATAACGTCTGCATCTGCTCCTGCAATAGGTCTGTCACCTAGCGGTGCATCAAGGACATAATTTTTCTGTGCAGCAATGAGGATAATCCTCAGATCACGGATCCAATCCGCATCTTTGCTACTAACATCTTTCAACATAATTTTTCTCTAGGAACATATCAAAAAATAAACACAGGGAAGCAACAACGCGAGCTATTGATCTACAACATAATTTGCAAAATACTATCAGGACTAAGTTCATGATAAAATTAAGTTCAATTAATCATATTACTTAAGAACTCCCACTTAGATAGACATCCCTCTAATCATCTAAGTGATTACGTGATCCAAATCAACTAAACCATGTCTGATTAACACGTGAGATGGAGTAGTTTCAATGCTGAACATCACTATGTTGATCATATCTACTATATGATTCACGCTCGACCTTTCGGTCTCTGTGTTCCGAGGCCATATCTGTATATGCTAGGCTCGTCAAGTTTAACCTGAGTATTCCGTGTGTGCAACTGTTTTGCACCCGTTGTATTTGAACGTAGAGCCTATCACACCCGATTAACACGTGGTGTCTCAGCACGAAGAACTTTCGCAACGGTGCATACTCAGGGAGAACACTTTATCTTGAAATTTTAGTGAGAGATCATCTTATAATGCTACCGTCAATCAAAGCAAGATAAGATGCATAAAGGATTAACATCACATGCAATCAATATAAGTGATATGATATGGCCATCATCATCTTGTGCTTGTGATCTCCATCTCCGAAGCACCGTGCTTGTGATCTCCATCTCCGAAGCACCGTCATGATCACCATCGTCACCGGCGCGACACCTTGATCTCCATCGTAGTATCGTTGTCGTCTCGCCAACTAATTTCTTTTACGACTATCGCTACCGCTTAGTGATAAAGTAAAACTATTACATGGCGATTGCATCTCATACAATAAAGCGACAACCATATGGCTCCTGCCAGTTGCCGATAACTCGGTTACAAAACATGATCATCTCATACAATAAAATATAGCATCATGTCTTGACCATATCACATCACAACATGCCCTGCAAAAACAAGTTAAACGTCCTCTACTTTGTTGTTGCAAGTTTTACTTGGCTGCTACGGGCTTAGCAAGAACCGTTCTTACCTACGCATCAAAACCACAACGATAGTTTGTCAAGTTGGTGCTGTTTTAACCTTCGCAAGGATCGGGCGTAGCCACACTCGGTTCAACTAAAGTGAGAGAGACAGACACCCGCCAGTCACCTTTAAGCAACGAGTGCTCCGAACGGTGAAACCGGTCTCGCGTAAGCGTACGCGTAATGTCGGTCCGGGCCGCTTCATCTCACAATACCGCTGAACCAAAGTATGACATGCTGGTAGGCAGTATGACTTATATCGTCCACAACTCACTTGTGTTCTACTCGTGCATAGCATCAACGCATAAAACCAGGCTCGGATGCCACCGTTGGGGAACGTAGTAATTTCAAAAAAATTCCTACGCACACGCAAGATCATGGTGATGCATAGCAACAAGAGGGGAGAGTGTTGTCCACGTACCCTCGTAGACCGACAACGGAAGCGTTATCACAACGCAGTTGATGTAGTCGTACGTCTTCACGATCCGACCGATCAAGTACCGAACGCACGGCACCTCCGAGTTCTACACACGTTCAGCTCGATGACGTCCCTCGAACTCCGATCCAGCCGAGTGTTGAGGGAGAGTTTCGTCAGCACGACGGCGTGGTGACGATGATGATGTTCCACCGACGCAGGGCTTCGCCTAAGCTCCGCAACGGTATTATCGAGGTGTAATATGGTGGAGGGCGGCACCGCACACGGCTAAAATATCGTATATCAAGTGTGTTTCCATGGGGTGCCCCCTGCCCCCGTATATAAAGGAGCAAGGGGGAGAGGGCCGGCCAAGGGGAGGTTGCGCGCCCAAGGGGGGAGTCCTACTACCACCGGGAGTAGGACTCCTCCTTTCCTTGTGGGAGTAGGAGAAGGGAAGGGGGAAGGAGAAAGAAGGAAGGGGGCGCCCCCCTCCCTAGTCCAATTCGGACTAGCCCATGGGGAGGGGTGCGGCCACCCTTTGGGTCTTTCTCTCCTTTCCCGTATGGCCCATTAAGGCCCAATACGAATTCCCGTAACTCTCCGGTACTCCGAAAAATACCGGAACCACTCGGAACCTTTCCGAAGTCCGAATATAGTCGTCCAATATATCGATCTTTACGTCTCGGCCATTTCGAGACTCCTCGTCATGTCCGTGATCACATCCGGGACTCCGAACAACCTTCGGTACATCAAAACATATAAACTCATAATATAACTGTCATCGTAACGTTAAGCGTGCGGACCCTTCGGGTTCGAGAACTATGTAGACATGACCGAGACACCTCTCCGGTCAATAACCAATAGCGGAACCTGGATGCTCATATTGGTTCCCACATATTCTACGAAGATCTTTATCGGTCAAACCGCATAACAACATACGTTGTTCCCTTTGTCATCGGTATGTTACTTGCCCGAGATTCGATCGTCGGTATCTCAATAGCTAGTTCAATCTCGTTACCGGCAAGTCTCTTTACTCGTTCCGTAATATGTCATCCCGCAACTATCTCATTAGTCACAATGCTTGCAAGGCTTATAGTGATGTGCATTACCGAGTGGGCCCAGAGATACCTCTCCGACAATCGGAGTGACAAATCCTAATCTCGAAATACACCAACCCAACAAGTACCTTTGGAGACACCTGTAGAGCCCCTTTATAATCACCCATTTACGTTGTGACGTTTGGTAGCACACAAAGTGTTCCTCCGGTAAACGGAAGTTGCATAATCTCATAGTCATAGGAACATGTATAAGTCATGAAGAAAGCAATAGCAACATACTAAACGATCGAGTGCTAAACTAACGGAATGGGTCAAGTCAATCACGTCATTCTCCTAATGAGGTGATCCCGTTAATCAAATGACAACTCATGTCTATGGCTAGGAAACATAACCATCTTTGATTAACGAGCTAGTCAAGTAGAGGCATACTAGTGACACTCTGTTTGTCTATGTATTCACACATGTATTATGTTTCCGGTTAATACAATTCTAGCATGAATAATAAACATTTATCATGATATAAGGAAATATATAATACTTTATTATTGCCTCCAGGGCATATTTCCTTCAATATTTTTTGACTATTTTTTTTCGGAAATCAGGGCAGCGACGACGAAAAAGTGCGACAAAAAATCACTATGATGGCGAGTGTCTCAAAACACTCCCCGGGACCTAAAACTAGGATAGGGAAAAATATTTTTGGTTGCCGAAATTTTGGCCTAAAAACTGCCCGGGGGTCTCCAGACTTTATTTTTCCGAGACCTACTCAGGCAAGGAAACACGAAATGGAAAATAGATGGATCTGTAAAACAAACCGAATATGAGAAGAACTCGGATTGGTAGTGGATATATGGTGGTAGGATATGGCAGCGGTGGTGGTATATGGTAGCGGTGGTGGTATATGGATACGGATCGGTGGTGGTATATGGATAAGGATTGGTGGTGGTATATCGATACGGATTCAGAGCGGTGGCGGATAAGCAATAGTGGTAGATGGCAAGGCGATGATGATGGTGCGGCGGCGGCGTGACAACTTATGACCAGAACTCGAAACTCTAAAAGACTAGACTCTAAGACCAGCAACTTGACATGACGATGCAATCGCAAATTCAACAAAGCAAAAACCCTAAAAAGATTATGCAAAGGCTCAGATTGGTTCGGATATACTGAACTAACCCTAATTTTTTTTGTGGCTTTTTCGTGGACTGTAGGTCTGAAGAACAGACTCGATCTAAACTACGAAAAACTGTAAAATCTCACCGAGCAACCTGGAAATCTGATACCACTTGGTAGAGGCAAAGGTGTCCCGTCTTTCGATGAGATGATGGATATCGCTTTGGTGGAGGTCGACTTTGACGATCCGACTACGAACGTGCGATGACGTCGCGCCTTAGCAATCGCTAAACCAACTCCGAGAGGTTATTGACCACGCCGGAGCACGATCAACCTGACCACGAGGGTCTGTTTCCTGCGAGCAAACGAAGAACAAGCAAGAAACCGAGATTGCAATCTGGATATTGCGAATATAAGATGAAAGCTTTATTGATCAAGTTGGGTTCTGTGACGCCTTTGTCTGGTCGTTGAACACAAACGAAGTACGCGAAGTTGCAGCTATGGCGAACTTTTAATCTAAACAAAACCCCCAAGTCTAAATGGTGCCCTAAGGGCTGTATATATGGAGGAAGAGGGGGGAATTTCGTGGCCCTTGGAGAAGGGGTCCGAAACCAACCCTATCTCTTATTTCCCCTCACACACGGACTCTAAAAACAGCCTATACTTATGTATTTCGAAATTACATGGGCCTGGCCCAATAATAAGGTGACGCAGCACCTAGAATAGCCTCTGGACGAAATTTATGAAGTGGCATCTTTTATATTTCGTCCAAGGCTTCATTCACTCCTTACGGTGGCTTCAAAGTCCTGAAATCATCACTGGTAACTCCGTTCTTGTTCCCCTTGCGCATGCCATCAACTCCATGCTTGTTCTCGCTCCAATGTTCATCCTTCACCAAGCAAGGCCCTTCATTTGTAAGCAAAACAAAAGTATCCAATTTAGGCAGCATCATATTCTCATGAACACTAGAATCATTACCAAGAAACGAAAGTACCTGGTAATTTAATTGGCGTGCGCGAGCTCTAGTAATTGGTCCATTATATGTAACAATGGTATTGATGTCCTCATCACATGGTCTAAAATGCACACGAACAGTACGTGTTACCTTAACCTTGCCGTTGTTGTTGAACCATTGGATGTAGTAAGGATGTGGATGTGGTCTTGTGGTGAGAGATAGCTTCTCCACCATCTCCATGCTAGCCAAGTTGTTACAGCTCCCTCCATCTATGATGACGCGAACAGAACGTTCCTTCACAACTCCCTTTGTATGGAACAAATTATGCCTCTGATTTTGCTCTGCTTGTGTGACCTGCACACTCAAAACACGTTGAGCAACTAAACATTCATACCTGTCAGCGTCTTCAGGAGCCATGTATTGCGTCTCATTTTCAGAATCATCTCCACCATGTTCTTCACGTGTAATAAGAGCCAAAGTCTCCTCATCATAGTCACTAGCGGACTCATACCCACCATCCTCAGTAGCAATCATTACACGCTGAGATTTGCATTCTCTCGCATAATGTCCTCTTCCCTTACAACGACGACAAATAATATCACTTGTGTGCCATGTCGATGCCATGGAAGAAGAAGAGCTCTGTGAAGGCCCGGCAGGTGCGCTCTTGGCAGATAGTGGTGGTTGTGCCTCCTTTCTTGTATCACGGCTGGAGGTGGAACCTGATGGAGGTGCTGGTGCAATGGAAGTAGAAGATGCACGCGGGGTCCATGATGAAGGTCGACCTACAGAAAAGTTAGTTCGCGCCAATGGCTGTCGATCCTGCACTTCACGTTCAGCTTTACAAGCAAGATGGAATAAACGAGTGATATTATTATAATCCTTATACTCTAGAATGGTCTGAATCTCTTTATTTAATCCACCCATAAAACATGCAAGCATAGCTTCATTCTCCTCAACAATACCACATCTAATCATGCCAGTTTGTAATTCCTGATAATATTCTTCTACAGAATTTTTCCCTTGTCTTAAGCGCTGCAATTTTTGAAGTAATTCACGTTGATAATATGGTGGAACCCAACGAGTGCGCATAGCAGTTTTTAAAGCAGCCCAAGTAGCTGGAACAGGATATAATCTACAATGTTCAGACCACCAAACACATGCAAAGCTAGTGAAAGCACAAACAGCAGCAGGAACACGTCTCTCCTCAGGATATTGTAAACATGTAAATCGTTGTTCAGTTTCTAACTCCCAAGTAAGATATATATCAGGAACATATCTACCCTCAAATGGTGGAATATTCAATTTCAGTTTAGGGAGATGGTCATGATCTCGTACCTGAGGTGGTGGTGCCGGCCTACCATTGCGAATATATACCTGAGGTCGACCTGCTGGTGGTGGTGCTGGTGGCTGCACGTAGTTCTGATTTTGATCAACCTCATCCTCATAATCGCCTGCATAATCGTCATCCTCCTCAGCCGCCGCAGTAGCAGGAGCCAAAGAAGCATCAACAGTAGGTGCAGCGGCACCCGAATTTTGACAAGTCTCAATTGGAACGCGCTGTGCTCGTCCCACTTGATTTGGAAGGTGGCGTTGGAGATGTGGTTGTTGTTGTTGTAGAGGTGCGACATGTGCAGCCGGTGGTGGTTGGGGAAGACGCTTGAGTAATTCAGTAAACTTGTTATCCAGCTTTGTCTCGAACGACTTCTCCACGGCATCTATCTTCTCCATAGCCTCTTCAAATCTGTTTAGCACATCTCCCACCTGGCCACTCATCATTTGCTGAAATTTATCATGCAACTCCTTGTTCGTCATGTTCTCCCAATCAGTCTCATCGGCTTGTGATCCTGCCATAGTTAGCAGCAATAGAAACACAAAAGAATATGATCCCACAGACTACTAGGAAGTGGTGGTGATGGTGGTGTGTCACAAAACCTTCAAGCGAATCTCAAATTCTTACCAGTTCTTACCCAGCAGCAGGTGGTGATCGGCAACCGTTGTAGTCAAAACTCTCAAAGCTTGGATAGAGCGATTACCAGGGAGAGTCAAACGCACGACGTAGATGTATGTGGAGCTGGGAAGGCTTATAATATGGTAGCAAAAATGGTCTGCAATAATCAATTCAGAGATGCAAAGTTGAAGAAACGCTCAACGACGGTACTGTGCTGGTCCTAAGCTAGACCGTGCTAGAGACGCGAGCCTAGAACACTAACAAAATCACGGCGTTGCACGTAAACAAGGGAAAAGCACACTCTGAAAAAAAATTGCTCTTTTTTTCGCTCTTTTTTTTTTGCGCTCCTTTTTTTGCGAAAAATCACTATAATGGCGAGTGTCTCAGAACTCTTCCCAGGTCAAACTGACAGGATTGGCACAAAAAAATTTTGACTATTTTTTTCGGAAATCAGGGTAGCGACGACGAGAAAGTGCGACAAAAAATCACTATGATGGCGAGTGTCTCAAAACACTCCCCGGGACCTAAAACTAGGATAGGGAAAAATATTTTTGGTTGCCGAAATTTTGGCCTAAAAACTGCCCGGGGGTCTCCAGACTTTATTTTTCCGAGACCTACTCAGGAAAGGAAACACGAAACGGAAAATAGATGGATCTCTAAAAGAAACCGAATATGAAAAGAACTCGGATTGGTAGTGGATATATGGTGGTAGGATATGGCAGCGGTGGTGGTATATGGTAGCGGTGGTGGTATATGGATACGGATCGGTGGTGGTATATGGATAAGGATTGGTGGTGGTATATCGATACGGATTCAGAGCGGTGGCGGATAAGCAATAGTGGTAGATGGCAAGGCGATGATGATGGTGCGGCGGCGGTGTGACAACTTATGACCAGAACTCGAAACTCTAAAAGACTAGACTCTAAGACCAACAACTTGACACGATGATGCAACCGCAAATTCAACAAAGCAAAAACCCTAAAAAGATTATGCAAAGGCTCAGATTGGTTCGGATATACTGAACTAACCCTAATTTTTTTGTGGCTTTTTCGTGGACTGTAGGTATGAAGAACAGACTCGATCTAAACTACGAAAAACTGTAAAATCTCACCGAGCAACCTCGAAATCTGATACCACTTGATAGAGGCAAAGGTGTCCCGTCTTTCGATGAGATGATGGATATCGCTTTGATGGAAGTCGACTTTGACGATCCGACTCCGAACGTGCGAGGACGTCGCGCCTTAGCAATCGCTAAACCAACTCCGAGAGGTTATTGACCACGCCGGAGCACGATCAACCTGACCACGAGGGTCTGTTTCCTGCGAGCAAATGAAGAACAAGCAAGAAACTGAGATTGCAATCTGGATATTGCGAATATAAGATGAAAGCTTTATTGATCAAGGTCGGGTTCTGTGACGCCTTTGTCTGGTCGTTGAACACAAACGAAGTACGCGAAGTTGCAGCTATGGCGAACTTTTAATCTAAACAAAACCCAAAGTCTAAACGACGCCCTAAGGGCTGTATATATGGAGGAAGAGGGGGGAATTTCGTGGCCCTTGGGGAAGGGGTCCGAAACCAACCCTATCTCTTGTTTCCCCACACATACGGACTCTAAAAACAGCCTATACTCAAGTATTTCGAAATACATGGGCCTGGCCCAATAATAAGGTGACGCAGCACCTAGAATAGCCTCTGGACGAAAGTTATGAAGTAGCATCTTGTATATTTCGTCCAAGGCTTCATGCACGCATTATGGTCGCTTCAACGTCCTGAAATCATCACTTGTAACTCCGTTCTTGTTCCCCATGCGCATGCCATCATCTCCATGCTTGTTCTTGCTCCAATGTTCATCCTTCTCAAAGCTAGGCCCTTCATTTGTAAGCAAAACAAATGTATCCAATTTAGGCAGCATCATATTCTCATGAACATTAGAATCATTACCAAGAAACGAAAGTACCTGGTAATTTAATTGGCGTGCGCGAGCTCTAGTAATTGGTCCAGTATGTATAGCAGCAGGGGCTGTGGGTGTAACAATGGTATTGATGTCCTCATCATTGCTTCTCTCATATGTTTGGTTGCAACAATATCATCCCTTCACATATGCCATGTCCCATTGCTTGTCACATGATTGACTTGATTGCCTCACACATGATGAACAATTGCTCTTTCTATTGTGTTGAGGGCCACACTATGTTCACTACACCCTATGCACATTATGCTTGGATTGTCTTGCACTTAACCCATGTGTTTAGACATCTCATCTTCTTAGGTGTCGTGAATGATTCCTATGCCTACCATAGATGATGCGGAGCATCCTATGGACATCACCATGTCAAGAGTCCGTTCGGCGAGTGACACGTGCGACATCTACTTCACATACACAAAGGTGAATCATCTCCTTTACACGTGCTCACTTGACACCTTCGAGGATGGTATACTAGTTGACACTCCACTCGTGTGCATGCATAAGTATTGTCGGAACACTACGGACGACGAGGAGGAGTGCAAACGCCAAGGAACAACTACACCATCCGCGAGGGAAGCGTGGAAGCGACGACGGAAGAAGACGGAGCTGCTGAAGCTACAGCGGCCGGACATCCGGGCCAGAGGCCGGACATCCGGCGCCTGTGCAGCCGCCAAGGAGCTGCACCAACAGTCGGCCAACAGCATCAGCGGCCGAACATCCGGCGCCAGCCCCGGACATCCGGCGCCTCGCCAAAGCCCGAACATCCGGCCCTTCCCCCGGAAATCCGGCATTGACGACAGAACACACCCGAAGTTTGGCCACTTCAGCCCGGACATCCGGCCCGAGCCCCGGACATCCGGCGCCTCGCGAAGCCCCGGACATCCGGCCCCCAGCCCAGACATCCGGCGCCTGCCTGCGCGCAACCACGGGCCAGAGGCCCATGTATCTCTCTTTCCCACTTACCCCTTCGTGGCTTAGACTATATATACTACTCCCCCTCCTCCTAGTTAGGGTAGCAAAGGATTAGCTCATTTAGAGATAGAGCTTTGCTCATCCATATCGGATCTACTTCACGAGAGAGACCGCGACCCCTCTACGGAGAAGATCCCCCTTGGATTCAAGACCTCCTCACGGAGAAGACCCCCATCAAGACCTCCTCACGGAGAAGAACCGGTTACCCTTTGTATCGTCCTTTGTTGATCGTGCAGCTTGTATTTTACCTTTGTGTTCATCGATCTAGCGCATGTGTGATCTATTCTTGTTTGTTGAGTGTTTTCTCTCGTGTTCCTCTTGTGTCTCCCTCGTGTTTCCCCTCGTGTTCATCACGTTCGTCGTAGGGATCCGCTCCTTTCGTGAAAGATCGGCCATCTAGGGTTCCACCCTACATCATCTTGGATCAGAGCTCAGGTTGATCATGATTTCGGAGCCTCCCCGTTGTGTTTTCTAGCCTAGTTTTGTTGATTTTGTCCCAAAATTCGAAAATCCCCACCAAAAAATAGCCCCAATTTTTTTTGTGATTTGTTGGTTTGATGATGTTTTGTTGAATTTGATCCGTGGATTTGCTTTGTTACTTGTGGATCTATCTTTCCCCCAATTTTCCCCATTTTCCATCCACGAAATCTCTCCAATTTTGCCCCCGAAATCATCAATTTCCGCCCCCAAAATCGAGTTCCTCGAGTTCATCCTCGGATTTGGAGCCCGGACATCCGGCCCGTAGCCCCGGACATCTGGCCCCCCGGACATCCTGCCCATGCCCCGGACATCCGGCTCGTGGAGCGCAATTTCGCGCAAGTTTCTGCACATCAGGTCCCGGATATCCGGCCCCGACCCCGGATGTCCGACCCCTGTACATTTCAGCTTTTCCGTTTCACCGTTTTGTGCATAACTTCCACATCCGGAGTCCGATTTTCGCGTTCTTTAGCTCGTTGAGTAGCTATTGACATCCTCTACCCCTCTAGATAGGTCCCATCACCATTTGACTCCATCAAATTTTGACAACTTTGGCATCTTTGCCTAGGGCTTCCACCACAACTTCCGCATTGCCACCACCGACTTCTGCAACCTAACCCCTTTTGTTCCCCTTTGCATTTGTGGTTGTTTGAGTTGTGATTCGAGTCTCCTAAGGTGTTTCGGCTACTTAGGGACGATTGCTTCTTCATCAACCACCACCATAACTTCCGTATAGGCTTACCCACCATACACTTCCACCAACCCAACTTAACCCAATTTTGTTTGGGTTGTGAGTTGCGTCTCCTAAGGTGTTTCGGCTACTTAGGGACCGTGCTTCCAACCCCGACATCGTGTATAGTTCACCACCTTACCCTCCATTTCTGCATTGCGTTTCAAAACCCCATCATTGCATTTCCGCAATCCATTGAGCTTCCGCAAAACCACCACCGCTTTCCACTACCACCGTTTGACTTTTGTCCTTGAGATTTTGAGTTGTGGTTTCTCCGTTTCCTAAGGTGTTTCGGCTACTTAGGGACGAGCCTCTATCATCTTGGTATCTACATCAAGAACACAGCCACTCATCATTGCCAAGGACGGTAACCTCGACGACACCTTTGTATATTCCCCTTGCAATTGCATTGATAACCCCTAGCCCATTTTGCGTCACTTGCCTATCGAGACTAGCCATTTGCGTATTGCAGGCAACGTTACTTGTGCACATTAGTGATCCACACCATATACATTGCATACATACCATATCATCTTGGTATCATATCATCCCGTGTGCCTCAAGTTTGTTCCCGCATATACACAATTGCTATCTTGATTTGTGCATTTTGCAAAATGGCCATACAAAAAAAAAGAATAAGCTTTTAAGCAAAAGAGAAGAGCAAATAACTTGTAAGCAAGTGCTATAGCATCATACCACATTGCATATAAGATTGTCATATCCGATCATCTTGGATCATCTTGAGAGAAACACCGGGAACCATACATACATAGCATACTTGGGATAGAAGTTTATCCATTTTGCATATCATAGGTTGTGCACAAGTGTCGTATCCGCCTATTGAGCAATCGTGCTAGCGTCTCTCTTGAGTTGTGCAACACGAGCGTTTTCCGTGGACTCCACATTTTGTGCTCATTTCCTTGGTTGCACGACCCCATTTATCTATCCGTGTGTGTGTTTCCGTGTGCCATTATTTGCTATTGGTCTACTTGTTTCACTTGCAAATTTGTGAATCTTTTTCAACATTATTGACTCTTGCTAACATTTTGCATCAAATTTTTTGTGCCACTATCCTCACCGAGCTCCACTATAAGCCTTACTTGTGTAGGTGTGAGAAACCGACAAGAATTGGTACCAATTGTGCTATTTCCTTGTTACACACTGAGTGATCATTGATCCATCTTCAACATCGGTCAAGGTACATTTGGTATCTTTCTTCTCCTTCTCCCACTCACATTTGCTCGAGTCTTGTGATGGATAGGCAAGGTATTTCACCTTCGGTCTACAACAACAACGACAAGTTCGATGCCACGAAAAACTCCAACGACGCCAAGATGCAAGCTCAAATGGAGGAGATCAAATCCCTCATCAAGTCATACAAGCGATCTTCCTCATCTTCGAGAAGACGCTCAAGAGCACATGCCTCCGAGCTACCATCTCCGGCAAGGTCACATCGGCATCGACACCATCACCACCAAGAACGTGACGGTCAAGAGCTCTACACCAACAACCGCTCAACGACTTCACCATCTCCCTTGGCATCTTCGCCAAGCGACTTCAAGGCATCTTCTCCTACGGATATACGGCATCTTCGCCAACAAGCACCTCAAGACTACCCTCAAGAGAAGCTCCCCAAGCTCAAGTCCGCGACTTCCACGAGCTACTACGACCTCGACATCGACCATAAGATTCCTTTCTATGGGACTCAAGAACCGAGGAGTATCTTGAGTGGGAGCACCTAATGGACGACTACCTCAAGCTACATCAAGTTCCTCCCGAAGATCAAGTGAAGTGCGCCACAAGAAACTTCCACGACTACGCCTCGACATGGTGGCTTCACACACCTTCGGAAACCTACGACATGAGTTGGCCCAAGATGAAGAAAGCTTTGCGGCAAGAGTTTGTGCCTCCAACCTACACAGAACAACTTCTATGCCAATTGGAGAACACCAACCAAGGATCCAAGTCCATCGACGCGTACTTCAAGGATATGAAGATTGCCTTGCGACGAGCCGGCGTGGACGACCCCATGTCAATGAAGTTCCACTTCATGATGGGATTGAACAACGACATCTCCAAGACTATCTTCCTCGAGAACTACAAGTCCCTCGACGACAACTACATTGGTGCTCTCAAGGCGGAACAAGAACGCATGAAGGCCAAGGCTTCTCCACCCCAAGCACACTTCTCGAAGACCAAGCTCAAAGACGACGAGCATGAGGCTAGTACCACCAAGATGTCCAAGCCCGACGAACTCCAAGACGATGCTCCCAAGTTCGACTTCACCGCCATCCCTCTTTGTAGCATTGATGATGTCGAGTCCTCCACGACTCTTTTTCAAGAAGGTGCGGCGACGAGTACGACTACGGAGACCTTCAAGGACCAAGCTTTTGAGGCAAGCGACATGGTGACTTGCAAGGATGATGCTTCCATCTTAGGAGGCGAGAGTGATGATGTGACATCTTCGGCCTTCATCCACAGCGACGGCGATGAGATGGTTCAGTATTTCACTTCGACCACGGCGACGTATGATGACTTGAGTGACATGTGCCACCATATTGAGAGTGAGAGTGACTTCACCACTAGCCCCATATCCGATGTGTTGCCCCAATTCCCATGTGAGGAGAGCCACAACCCCCACCACTTGAGTGAGATGAGTGACTCCACCATACGTGCGATTGAGTGCACCTACTTTGAGGGAGTGAGTGAACCACCACATAGAGAGAGTGAGGAGATTTTGAACTCTAACGACTTAACCTCTACCTCTATTGTGTCTTCTCATTTGGTGCTAGGTCCCATATATGATGACGCGCCGATTCGCGACGACTTCGTCCTTCCTATGGACATGACGATGGCCATGGTGGAATATGATGCACCCCCCACATGGTTCCATCAAGATGAAGATGACCACCATTTGGTCTTTCCCACCTCACCTACACCACTTGAGTGGAATGAACAAGGTAACATAGGTGACGGTGATGCTCTAGTCCCACTAGTGGACATTCTTGACATTGATTGCTTGCATGATGTTGATCCACCTATTACCTTGCTTCATGCTAGTGAGATTTCCCCATGGGATGATTTACCCATTTATGATGAGTATGATGATTGCCATGTGGAGTCTATTAGTTGTGATGCCATGTTACATAGGATTTCTTGTGACAATTCTTTAGGTCACATCATGTTTGCAATCATATGCATGAGATCAATCATATGTCATATTTGCAATCTCTTCGTAGTGACTATGCATATGCCATTAAAATTAACCCAATTTGCACATATGGCATAGATGACAAGCCCATGGTTATTGGCATTTGTTTTTCTTGTGATGATATTGACATGCTCCCTTTGCATCATTTATCTCATATGCCATGCCATGACCACCTAGCTTCGGATATGCATTGTTGTGGATGTTGTCCATTTTCTCCATATGATTACAATATTGCTCATGAGGAGACCCCCATAGTTTCCTCATACATTTTAGGAGATTTTGATCCATCCTATCCATTGCATGATCCCAATAATTATGTGCACAATATGCTCCCCATGAATCATAATGATATTGTTGTGCCATATACTAGTATGCTCAATTTGCATCCCCATCGTGTTATACATAACAACTATTCTTTCATGATGGATGACATGTTCTTATACCATGCATCAAATTTCTTTGAGCGATGCTTATCTTGTGCTAACACTCACTTGCACATACACATCATGATGGATGATGTATACATTTACCACGCGCACAATTTCTTTGGTTTGTGTCTCTTTTGTGTAGGTACCCATGAATACTTGTCAACCTCGCAATCCCACGAGTTGACAAAACGAGCTCTAGAGAGCAATGATGACTTGGGATCCCATGGATTGCCTTTCCCACCGCTCACTTCGCGCAAACACTTCGCGCATTTCTTTTACATGGCCCTCACATGGTTATGGGTTGTTGTCCATTATATATCCTTTGCCCATCTTGCCGTGTTCACTTTGCATGATATGCCCATTCCTATGCCTTTGCCATGCATTTGTGACCCATGCTTTGCATTACACATGATGATTGATTCTAGTACTTGTATGTGTATTTGCAAGCGTGGTGGAGATATTGTTTGTTATTGCCATGATTGCTTTGTGCCCCATGCCTATGATGATACTATGATCTTGATTTGTGTTCGTGCTTGCGATATGTCATGTACATTGCCTATGCCTATTCTTTGCTCACATGACATGATTGCCATGATTTCCTCTAGTGTGTTGCATCTTCGCTCCACTAGTTTGCACGACGTGATTACTATTGCTTGCCTTGTTGCATCACCAATGATTTATACTTGCCCACTTCATGCGGTTGATGACAACTATCTACATGCTTTGCACATGATTGTTATTGCTTCTTGTCATACATCTCCATATGTTGCCTCTCTCATGATAGATGATTTGCCATGTATTGAGTGCAACAATGCTATTAGTCTTGCTTATGAGTTTGCCCCCATAGCATTCTCACATATGATTGGAGATTTTGACATATTTCTTGTGAAGCATGCTTGTCTTACCTCTTTGCACCATATACCTAGTGCCATGAATATTGCCATTGTTGCATCATATTATTCGTGCACTTGTGCTTCTAATGGTTATGTGCAAAAGAAGAGAACCATCATGATGGATGATGTGTTTATCTACCATGCGCATACGTTCTTTGTTTTGTTGTGTGCATGTGTAGGATACTTGGACTTTGTGTCGACTTCCGCTTCACGTGAGTTGACCATTCGAGCTCTTGAGAGCGAACCACCTTCTACCACGACGATTCTACATCGCACTTGCTTGTGCTTCGGCATTGTGAAGGACGCACAAGGACACGCTTTAACGGTGATATCCTTCTCTTTTGAGAACCCCCAAACCATGATCATGGATATTATGGATCATACTACTTGTGTTGCTTTCCCCATGAGACTTATTGTTCATCTTGGATCACTTGATTGCACACTTGTTAGAGATCTTGCTTCGACTTGTCATTTTAACCATTCCATGCCTCATGACATATATACCTTGTGTGTTGCATCCAAATCTTGGATTACTTGCTCCTATCACATGTTTGGTTGCAACAATGTAATTCCTTCACATATGCTATGTCCCATTGCTTGTCACATGATTGACTTGATTGCCTCACACATGATGAACAATTGCTCTTTCTATTGTGTTGAGTGCCACACTATGTTCACTACACCCTATGCACATTATGCTTGGATTGTCTTGCATTTAACCCATGTGTTTAGACATCTCATCTTAGGTGTTGTGAATGATTCCTATGCCTACCATAGACCTTTCATTGAGCGCTTTGCCCATGCTTGCTATGAACTTGAGGTAGATGCTCATTCTCTAGAAACACATATTTGCATCTCTACCTCCCATTTACATGCTTGTCCCCATGATATCTTTGCTTGTGCTCGATTGATATACTTACATGCCATGTCTCAATCCTTTGTCACACCATACGCTTTGCATGATGACGACACTTGTTTGGTGAACCACCTCTTGAATGCTTGGTTTTGCACTAACGCTAACCACATTTCTTTTTCCAAGTGTTTGTTGTTCTTACTCCTTTTGAAGGAATCACAAGACGGTGCGACATTGGAGAGTGCCCATTTCGAGCTTCAAGATGACAAGTACTTGGTGAACGTCCACTTATACACGGCGAAGCCATCTCTTTCCCATGGTGATTTGGTTTTCGATCCGAGGTCGGATCTTTCCCAAGGGAGGGGAGATGATGCGGAGCATCCTATGGACATCACCATGTCAAGAGTCCGTTCGACGAGTGACACATGCGACATCTACTTCACATACACAAAGGTGAATCATCTCCTTTACACGTGCTCACTTGACACCTTCGAGGATGGTATACTACTTGACACTCCACTCGTGTGCATGCATAGGTATTGTCGGAACACTACGGACGACGAGGAGGAGTGCAAACGCCAAGGAACAACTACACCATCCGCGAGGGAAGCCTGGAAGCAACGACGGAAGAAGACGGAGCTGCTGAAGCTACAGCGGCCGGACATCCGGGCCAGAGGCCGGACATCCGGCGCCTGTGCAGCCGCCAAGGAGCTGCACCAACAGTCGGCCAACAGCATCAGCGGCCAGACATCCGGCGTCAGCCCCGGACATCCGGCGCCTCGCCAAAGCCTGGAAATCCGGCCCTTCCCCCGGAAATCCGGCATCGACGACAGAACGCACCCGAAGTTTGACCACTTCAGCCTGGACATCCAGCCCGAGCCCGGACATCCGGCGACTCGCGAAGCCCCGGACATCCGGCACCTGCCTGCGTGCAGAGACGGGCCAGAGGCCCATGTATCCCCTCCTCACTTACCCCTTCGTGGCTTAGACTATATATACTCCTCCCCTCCTCCTAGTTAGGTTAGCATTGGTTTAGCTCATTTAGAGATAGAGCTTTGCTCATCCATATCGGATCTACTTCACGAGAGAGACCGCGGCCCCTCTACGGAGACGATCCACCTTGGATTCAAGACCCCCTCACGGAGAAGACCCCCATCAAGACCTACTCACGGAGAAGAACCGGTTACCCTTGTATCGTCCTTTGTTGGACTTGGATCTTGTATCTTACCTTTGTGTTCATCGATCTAGCGCATGTGTGATCTATTCTTGTTGGTTGAGTGATTTCTCTTGTGTTCCCCTCGTGTTTCCCTCGTGTTCATCACGTTCTTCGTAGGGATCCGCTCCTTTCGAGAAAGATCGGCCATCTAGGGTTCCGCCCTACATCAGATCCGCTCCTTTCGTGAAAGATCGGCCATCTAGGGTTCCACCCTACATCACGACTTCTTCGCCAATGCTTGAGTCTTCACTTTCTTCCCCGTCCTCGTCATCAGATTTCCAATCGGTGCTGTCACCGCTGCTCGCTTCTCCTTCATGGTCTTGCTCTCCATTGGGCATCGAGTACACCTCGGTATAGATCTGCGAAGCAAAGAATTGAACAAGTATCAGTCAGGGTCAAGGACAGTTACAAATCAAAACAAAAGGCACTTGGTAGTGACGGTCAAACCTTGTCTGGTCCATTGAAGGAGTCGAATGGTCGAATTCTCCTGGACCCCCTGGGGTTGTCTTTGTTTCCAGTGATGCCCTGCAACCACTGCTCCACCTTCTCCTCGGTGACTTCCTCCGGGTGGATCCGAGTGGTGTCCTCAATGCCCAAGTACATCCACATAGGATGATCGCGAGCCTGGAGTGGCTGGATGCGTCGACTGAGAAACACCTCCAGCAAATCCATGCCGGTCACACCATCACGGACTAATTGGACTATTCGTTCAACCAACATGTTCACCTCTGCTTTCTCTGCTAAAGTCACTTTCAATGAGGAGGGCTACTGGACCCGCTCCATGGAGAAGGGAGGAAGACCAATCGACTGCCCAGGAGTCGGTTGGTCCTTCCAGTAAAACCAAGTCGACTGCCACCATCTAACTGAATCGGGGAGAGTCATAGCTGGAAAAGTACTCCTGCCCCTCATCTAAATCCCTAGACCTACGCACATCTGAATCACGTGCCTCCTCACATCACTCGGATTAGCCTTTTTCACAGACTAGGAACGGCAAGTGAAGATGTGTTTGAAGAGACCCCAATGCGGTCGACAACCCATGAAATTCTCACACATAGACACAAATGCAGCGAGATATATGATGGTGTTGGGGGAAAAGTGATGAAGTTGAGCTCCGAAAAAGATCAGGAAACCCCGGAAAAATGGATAAGGGGGCAAAGAGAAACCGTGGTCAACATGGGTCGCGAGGAGGACGCACTCAACCTCCTGCGGCTGCGGCTCGGTCTCGTTGCCCGGCAGTCTCCAAGATCCGTGGGCAATCAAGCCCCCTTCAGCCAGATCCTCCAGATCATCCTTCGAGATCGTGGACCGGATCCAGTCGCCCTGGATCCAGCTGGGCGTCAGGCCGGCCCTCGACGACGACCCCTCCGACTCATTTTCTTGCCCTTCGCTGCCGCCGTCGCCTTCTTCGCGCGCTCCAAGGCCGTCGTCTTGTCCTTTCCCATCGCAGCGGGCTGCGCACGGACGGGGCGGCGACGTCGAGAGTGGAGGCGAACGCGGTGGGGAAGCAGAGGAGGAAGAAGGGGAACGGGGAGCACTGTGCAGAATACATCGGCCTCGACGCCTTATATAGGCCCGTTTCCGAGTGGCTGACTCGTGGGCCCAAGTGATCCTGTCAAATCCCGCAACAGTCACGCGCTAGGCACGTGGCAAAAAAGGTGGCACAGGGATCGAGGCGCCCCTGCCTAATCCGCCTCGTTTACTGCGGTGCCCTCCGCCCCGCGCGCTTCCCCAATTTCGAATCCTGTGAGATCCGGGGATGGCAGTACAACCAATCGCGTCAAAGATTTCATACCGCTCCAACACTCAAAACATATCAGCATAAGTTCACTCAAACTCTGTGATGAGGACATGACTACCTTGGATACGACCAAAAATATTGCATACATGCATATTTGTCAGGTGATTTCTAGTGCAAACTATTCAATAATCTATTTATGTTATCCAGAACAAAAATACTTCACACACTTTTGTGTTTTGTCTAATTGCAGGTGTATGGGACATTTGTACAATCCACATATGAAGATAAGGCAAAAGGAGAAGTTTAGGTTCTGTTCAAAAAGTCCTCTCACGTCACTTTTGGGCCAAGAGAAGATAGAGTCCAAGTCTCTCACGTTCTGGATTCAGATTCGGACTGCACAGACATACCTGACTCAAAATGCCAACAACTTTTTCATACGGACTCCGAATTGGGTGATTCTTTTTTTGTTGGAAACTAGATTTTGTGCTCTTTCCAACCCAATTGGATTCACCTTTAAATTCGTCCGGAGCATTGAGTTATGGTCGAAACAATCTGACGTTGCACCAGAATCCGAGTCAAACTACAAGTCCAAAGGTGTTGCATCACCTCCACTTGGGCCCATGAGCCTTGTACGACCTAGGGTTGGTTTTAGGCTGCCTTGGGACGTCCTCCCACCTCCTTGGCCGCCACCCCTTGCTCCTATATAAGTAGATCCATCTAGTAGTTTTTTTGCTTGGGATTTGTTTAGTTAAAAGTTAGCCATTGCAACTTCGTGTACTTCGTTTGTGTCCAACGACCAGACCAAGACCGCTTACGCATCCCCACCTTTATCAATACTTCATCTATATTCACAATATTCAGATTGCATTATCATATTCTTGCTTGTTCTTTGATTGCGTGCAGGAATAGACCTTCGTGGTCAGGCTGATCGTGCTTCCGGCATCGTCAGTAACCTCAGGAGATTGGTTTAGCGATTGCTAAGGCGCAACGTCGTGCACGTTTGTAGTCGGATCGTCAAAGTCGACTCCACCAAATCGATATTTATCATCTCATCGAAAGATCGGGACACCCTCGCCTCTATCAAGTGGTATCAGTTTTCAGGTTGCTCGGTGAGAATTTCCAGTTTCCCCTAGATTAGATTTATTTTCTTACCTATTGTCCAAGAAAAAGCCACAAAAAAGTTAGATCTATTCATCCTTTTGTCCAAGCCAGTCTGAGCCTTTGCAATTTTCTATTCATTGTTTGCATTATTGAATTATCGGTTGCATCGTGGTGTCGAGTTGCTGGTCTTAGGGTCTAGTTCGTTTAGAGTTTCGAGTTCTGTTCACATTAGTCACGTCGCCGCTGCATCGTTATCCCTTCTGCTGTCCACCACACCATCCATCAAATTCCACCACGTGCTACCCATAGTTCATTGTCACAATCATAGTTGAGGTCGTTCACATCTTCGCTTGATCCAATCTGCATCTTATCTAGTTTGTCTTGGAAAGAGGGAGAGAAAAAAAAGACAGAGAAAAAAAAGAGAGAAAAAAGAAAGAAAAAGAAGTAAAAAAAAGAGAAAAAAAAGTGTGAGGAAAAAAAAAAGAGAGAAGAAAAAAACAAAATTCGGATCTATCTAGACTCAATCTCGTAGTTGAATTCGGATTGGAATCTGTTTTGTGCACTGTTTAGTAAAACAGGCATACCTTCCTCATACGAAGTCCGTTTTGACTCCGCGAGTACTCAAATGAAAGCTAGCGTCGAGCCGCATCTAAATAGTTGCAGAGACTAGTTCAATATTTGACACCTCAAAATCGTCTTCTAAATAGGTCTTTTTGCCCTCCGAAGTTCACGGACACAGCTTATTCCAGTTTTCCAAGCCAGTTTCAGAATTCTTTCACTCCTCATATCAACTCGGAATTGAGTGATTCTTTTTGCATTGGAAAGCTTGAGTTAGTAGCATTCTTTGAAAAAAATTATCAGAAAATTGGCACAAACTTTTCAAGAGGAAAGTTGGAGAGAGTTGTTGTATATCCTGCTTGGCAGTTGTTTTTCATCATTATCTTTACTGCCGTTGTGATCTTCACTTATATCTTGCTGTCCAGAGCTACTTAGTATCCTTGATTGATGCTAGTTGTGCTACGCCGTGACCTCATTAGTGTTCTGGGCTCGCGTCTCTAGTCCGGTCTAGCCTAGGACCAGCACAGTACCATCGTTGAGCGTTTATTCAACATTGCATCTCTGAATTGATTATTGCTAATATTTTGCTACCATATATAGCCAACACAGATCCACATATTTCTACACCGTGTATACGTACGTTCCCTGATGAGGACATGACTACCTTGGATACGACCAAAAATATTGCATACATGCATATTTGTCAGGTGATTTCTAGTGCAAACTATTCAATAATCTATTTATGTTATCCAGAACAAAAATACTTCACACACTTTTGTGTTTTGTCTAATTGCAGGTGTATGGGACATTTGTACAATCCACATATGAAGATAAGGCAAAAGGAGAAGTTTAGGTTCTGTTCAAAAAGTCCTCTCACGTCACTTTTGGGCCAAGAGAAGATAGAGTCCAAGTCTCTCACGTTCTGGATTCAGATTCGGACTGCACAGACATACCTGACTCAAAACGCCAACAACTTTTTCATACGGACTCCGAATTGGGTGATTCTTTTTTTGTTGGAAACTAGATTTCGTGCTCTTTCCAACCCAATTGGATTCACCTTTAAATTCGTCCGGAGCATTGAGTTATGGTCGAAACAATCTGACGTTGCACCAGAATCCGAGTCAAACTACAAGTCCAAAGGTGTTGCATCACCTCCACTTGGGCCCATGAGCCTTGTACGACCTAGGGTTGGTTTTAGGCTGTCTTGGGACGTCCTCCCACCTCCTTGGCCGCCACCCCTTGCTCCTATATAAGTAGATCCATCTAGTACCTTTTTGCTTGGGTTTTGTTTAGATTAAAAGTTCGCCATAGCTGCAACTTCGCGTACTTCGTTTGTGTTCAGCGACCAGACAAAGGCGTCACAGAACTCCACCTTGATCAATAATGCTTTCATCTTATATTCGCAATATCCAGATTGCAATCTCAGTTTCTTGCTTGTTCTTCGTTTGCTCGCAGGAAACAGACCCTCGTGGTCAGGTTGATCGTGCTCCGGCGTGGTCGATAACCTCTCGTAGTTGGTTTAGCGATTGCTAAGGCGCGACGTCGTCGCACGTTCGTAGTCGGATCGTCAAAGTCGACTTCCACCAAAGCGATATCCATCATCTCATCGAAAGACGGGACACCTTTGCCTCTATCAAGTGGTATCAGTTTTCAGGTTGCTCGGTGAGAATTTCCAGTTATCCCTAGGTTAGATTTATTTTCTTACCTATTGTCCAAAAAAGCCGCAAAAAAGTTAGATCTATTCATCCTTTGTCCAAGCCAGTCTGAGCCTTTGCAGTTTTCTTTTCATTGTTTGCATTATTGAATTATCGGTTGCATCGTCGTGTCGAGTTGCTGGTCTTAGTGTCTAGTTCCTTTAGAGTTTCGAGTTCTGTTCACATTAGTCACGCCGTCGCTGCATCATTATTCCTTCCGCTGTCCACCATCCCATTCATCAATTTCCACCACGTGCTACCCACCGTTCATTGTCTTCATCATAGTTGAGGTTGTTCACATCTTCGCTTGATCCAAACTGCATCTTATCTATTTTGTTTTGGAAAGAGGGAGAGAAAAAAAAAGAAAAAAAAAGAGTGGAAAAAAAGAGAGAAAGAAAAAGAAAAAAAAGTGTGAGGAAAAAAAAAGAAGGAAAAAAAACAAAAATTCGGATCTATCTAGACTCAATCTCGTAGTTGAATTCGGATTGGAATCTGTTTTGTGCACTGTTCAGTAAAACAGGCATAACTTCCTCATACGAAGTCAGTTTTGGCTCCACGAGTACTCAAATGAAAGCTAGCGACGAGCCGCATCTAAATAGTTGCAGAGAATAGTTCACTATTTGACACCTCAAAATCGTCTTCTAAATAGGTCTTTTTGCCGTCCGAAGTTCGCGGACACAGCTTATTCCAGTTTTTCAAGCCAGTTTCAGAATTCTTTGACTCCTCATATCAACTCGGAATTGAGTGATTCTTTTTGCATTGGAAAGCTTGAGTTAGTAGCATTCTTTGAAAAAAATTATCAGAAAATTGGCACAAACTTTTCAAGAGGAAAGTTGGAGAGAGTTGTTGTATATCCTGCTTGGCAGTTGTTTTTCATCATTATCTTTACTGCCGTTGTGATCTTCACTTATATCTTGCTGTCCAGAGCTACTTAGTATCCTTGATTGATGCTAGTTGTGCTACGCCGTGACCTCATTAGTGTTCTAGGCTCGCGTCTCTAGTCCGGTCTAGCCTAGGACCAGCACAGTACCGTCGTTGAGCGTTTATTCAACATTGCATCTCTGAATTGATTAGTGCTAATATTTTGCTACCATATATAGCCAACCCAGCTCCACATATTTCTACACCGTGTATACGTACGTTCCCCTGGCAATCGCTTTACTCAATCTTTGGAGTTATTTGACACCGCTGGTTGCCTGTCACCACCTGCTGCTTGATAAGAACTTGTAAGATATTGATATTTGCTTTACTGTGAGCGCTTTACCACCACATCCTAGTAGTTCATAGGAACATTATTCTTGAATTTTGTTTCTTGTTTCTACTAATCATGACAGGATCTAGAGTCAATTCATGGGGTTTGTCGATCGTGGGAGATGTGCCATCACCTATGCAAATACCACAACCGTCACGAGAGGTGCACAAACATCCAAATGCACATGATCAGGTTAATGTTTCTATACCACCATTTAATGGCCGTTTTAGACCTGCTTTATATATTGAATGGGAGTTTGACCTAAATAATATATTTGCTTCCAATAATTTTGATGTACGTAAAAAAGTTAAGGTTGCGGTTGGTTCTTTCACTGGTTATGCTGTAGTTTGGTGGAGTGAATATTGTCGGTTACACCCTAATGATATACCTACTACTTGGGATGATTTGAAACTTGCCATGCGACATACATTCGTTCCTGCTTATTATACTCGTGACATGATTACAAAGTTGCAACATTTAAAACAAGGTAGTGACACCGTAACGAAATATTATGATACTTTACAAACTACCTTGCTGCATTCCTCTTTAGAAGAAAGTGAAGAAGATTTTATGGATAGATTTTGGGGAGGATTAAATCGTGACATTCAGGAGATACTAATACATGAAGAGTGTTATCCTATGGACCATTTGTTTCATCTTGCTTGCAAAGCTGAACAGGAAATAAAACGACGTGTTGCGCACAAGGAGAACAAGCGCGAGATGCACATTCCAAGAGTTGATACGGTTGTCCCTTCAACTACTAAGCATACTATGACAACCACATCCGTTGTTGTGAGGACTACATCACCTCCACCATGTGACACATCATCACCGAGAGTGCCTACCTCATCTGAGTTGATCATAAGAGGTAATGACAAAGGTACTAATCTTCCACTTCCACATGAGTATGATGAATGTCTTGTCAATTTAAGTGCACCATGCGGTGAGCTACCCACTACTTTGATCACACTAGCTACCTTAGAGGACTATGTTGATGATTTGACTTTGCCATGTGATCAAACAATTTTGAGTGAGCCCATTGAATTAACTATCGATGCAAAAGAATCAAGTGAATCAGGGAATAAATCAGATTTGGATCAAATATGTTTGAAAATAATTGTGCCAATGTTTAATCATTTTGATATGACCTCTAATCTTGGTGATGGTTCATCAATGTTGGGATGGTTTAATGATGAATATTGTCAATCTTTTCATATGAATAAGAGCTTCACTTATATGTGCAAACTGAGTTGCAATACTTTCATGCCTTCTACTTCTTGTGATAATATTTTGGCTTTATATTTTATTAACTATGAAAGTTACTCATGTATACATGTGTCATATGTGCAAAATCCACGGGAAGTAAAAATGGATGACATATACATATACAACATGTACACCTTGTCTCTTTTGTTAGCCACATTTCAGATTAAGCAACGCCGAGGACAGCTTTGTTTTCAAGAAGGGGAGGATGATGAGGACATGACTACCTTGGATACGACCAAAAATATTGCATACATGCATATTTGTCAGGTGATTTCTAGTGCAAACTATTCAATAATCTATTTATGTTATCCAGAACAAAAATACTTCACACACTTTTGTGTTTTGTCTAATTGCAGGTGTATGGGACATTTGTACAATCCACATATGAAGATAAGGCAAAAGGAGAAGTTTAGGTTCTGTTCAAAAAGTCCTCTCACGTCACTTTTGGGCCAAGAGAAGATAGAGTCCAAGTCTCTCACGTTCTGGATTCAGATTCGGACTGCACAGACATACCTGACTCAAAACGCCAACAACTTTTTCATACGGACTCCGAATTGGGTGATTTTTTTTTGTTGGAAACTAGATTTCGTGCTCTTTCCAACCCAATTGGATTCACCTTTAAATTCGTCCGGAGCATTGAGTTATGGTCGAAACAATCTGACGTTGCACCAGAATCCGAGTCAAACTACAAGTCCAAAGGTGTTGCATCACCTCCACTTGGGCCCATGAGCCTTGTACGACCTAGGGTTGGTTTCAGGCTGCCTTGGGACGTCCTCCCACCTCCTTGGCCGCCACCCCTTGCTCCTATATAAGTAGATCCATCTAGTAGCTTTTTCCTTGGAATTTGTTTAGTTAAAAGTTAGCCATTGCAACTTCGTGTACTTCGTTTGTGTCCAACGACCAGACCAAGACCGCTTACGGATTCCCACCACTATCAATACTTCATATATATTCGCAATATTCAGATTGCATTATCATATTCTTGCTTGTTCTTCGATTGCTTGCAGGAATAGACCTTCGTGGTCAGGCTGATCGTGCTTCCGGCATCGTCAGTAACCTCAGGAGATTGGTTTAGCGATTGATAAGGCGCAACGTCGTGCACGTTTGTAGTCGGATCGTCAAAGTCGTCTCCACCAAATCGATAGTTATCATCTCATCGAAAGATCGGGACACCTTTGCCTCTATCAAGTGGTATCAGTTTTCAGGTTGCTCGGTGAGAATTTCCAGTTTCCCCTAGATTAGATTTATTTTCTTACCTATTGTCCAAGAAAAAGCCACAAAAAAGTTAGATCTATTCATCCTTTTGTCCAAGCCAGTCTGAGCCTTTGCAATTTTCTATTCATTGTTTGCATTATTGAATTATCGGTTGCATCGTCGTGTCGAGTTGCTGGTCTTAGGGTCTAGTTCGTTTAGAGTTTCGAGTTCTGTTCACATTAGTCACGTCGCCGCTGCATCGTTATCCCTTCTGCTGTCCACCACACCATCCATCAAATTCCACCACGTGCTACCCATATTTCATTGTCGCAATCATAGTTGAGGTCGTTCACATCTTCGCTTGATCCAATCTGCATCTTATCTAGTTTGTCTTGGAAAGAGGGATAGAAAAAAAAGACAGAGAAAAAAAAAGAGAAAGAAAAAAAAAGTGTGAGGAAAAAAAAAGAGAGAAGAAAAAAAAACAAAATTCGGATCTATCTAGACTCGATCTCGTAGTTGAATTCGGATTGGAATCTGTTTTGTGCACTGTTTAGTAAAACAGGCATAACTTCCTCATACGAAGTCCGTTTTGACTCCGCGAGTACTCAAATGAGAGCTAGCGACGAGCCGCATCTAAATAGTTGCAGAGACTACTTCAATATTTGACACCTCAAAATCGTCTTCTAAATAGGTCTTTTTGCCCTCCGAAGTTCGCGGACACAGCTTATTCCAGTTTTTCAAGCCAGTTTCAGAATTCTTTGACTCCTCATATCAACTCGGAATTGAGTGATTCTTTTTGCATTGGAAAGCTTGAGTTAGTAGCATTCTTTGAAAAAAATTATCAGAAAATTGGCACAAACTTTTCAAGAGGAAAGTTGGAGAGAGTTGTTGTATATCCTGCTTGGCAGTTGTTTTTCATCATTATCTTTACTGCCGTTGTGATCTTCACTTATATCTTGCTGTCCAGAGCTACTTAGTATCCTTCATTGATGCTAGTTGTGCTACGCCGTGACCTCATTAGTGTTCTAGGCTCGCGTCTCTAGTCCGGTCTAGCCTAGGACCAGCACAGTACCGTCGTTGAGCGTTTATTCAACATTGCATCTCTGAATTGATTATTGCTAATATTTTGCTACCATATATAGCCAACCCAGCTCCACATATTTCTACACCGTGTATACGTACGTTCCCCTGGCAATCGCTTTACTCAATCTTTGGAGTTATTTGACACCGCTGGTTGCCTGTCACCACCTGCTGCTTGGTAAGAACTTGCAAGATATTGATATTTGCTTTACTGTGAGCGCTTTATCACCACATCCTAGTAGTTCATAGGAACATTATTCTTGAATTTTGTTTCTTGTTTCTACTAATCATGACAGGATCTAGAGTCAATTCATGGGGTTTGTCGATCGTGGGAGATGTGCCATCACCTATGCAAATACCACAACCGTCACGAGAGGTGCACAAACATCCAAATGCACATGATCAGGTTAATGTTTCTATACCACCATTTAATGGCCGTTTTAGACCTGCTTTATATATTGAATGGGAGTTTGACCTAAATAATATATTTGCTTCCAATAATTTTGATGTACGTAAAAAAGTTAAGGTTGCGGTTGGTTCTTTCACTGGTTATGCTGTAGTTTGGTGGAGTGAATATTGTCGGTTACACCCTAATGATATACCTACTACTTGGGATGATTTGAAACTTGCCATGCGACATACATTCGTTCCTGCTTATTATACTCGTGACATGATTACAAAGTTGCAACATTTAAAACAAGGTAGTGACACCGTAACGAAATATTATGATACTTTACAAACTACCTTGCTGCATTCCTCTTTAGAAGAAAGTGAAGAAGATTTTATGGATAGATTTTGGGGAGGATTAAATCGTGACATTCAGGAGATACTAAT
>NC_057802.1:241444870-241507430 GCF_018294505.1 Triticum aestivum | reverse complement strand
TGCACCAGAATCCGAGTCAAACTACAAGTCCAAAGGTGTTGCATCACCTCCACTTGGGCCCATGAGCCTTGTACGACCTAGGGTTGGTTTTAGGCTGCCTTGGGACGTCCTCCCACCTCCTTGGCCGCCACCCCTTGCTCCTATATAAGTAGATCCATCTAGTAGCTTTTTCCTTGGAATTTGTTTAGTTAAAAGTTAGCCATTGCAACTTCGTGTACTTCGTTTGTGTCCAACGACCAGACCAAGACCGCTTACGGATTCCCACCACTATCAATACTTCATATATATTCGCAATATTCAGATTGCATTATCATATTCTTGCTCGTTCTTCGATTGCTTGCAGGAATAGACCTTCGTGGTCAGGCTGATCGTGCTTCCGGCATCGTCAGTAACCTCAGGAGATTGGTTTAGCGATTGATAAGGCGCAACGTCGTGCACGTTTGTAGTCGGATCATTAAAGTCGTCTCCACCAAATCGATAGTTATCATCTCATCGAAAGATCGGGACACCGTTGCCTCTATCAATGTGTCACATGGTGGAGGTGATGTAGTCCTCACAACAACGGATGTGGTTGTCATAGTATGCTTAGTAGTTGAAGGGACAACCGTATCAACTCTTGGAATGTGCATCTCGTGCTTGTTCTCCTTGTGCGCAACACGTCGTTTTATTTCCTGTTCAGCTTTGCAAGCAAGATGAAACAAATGGTCCATAGGATAACACTCTTCATGTATTAGTATCTCCTGAATGTCACGATTTAATCCTCCCCAAAATCTATCCATAAAATCTTCTTCACTTTCTTCTAAAGAGGAATGCAGCAAGGTAGTTTGTAAAGTATCATAATATTTCGTTACGGTGTCACTACCTTGTTTTAAATGTTGCAACTTTGTAATCATGTCACGAGTATAATAAGCGGGAACGAATGTATGTCGCATGGCAAGTTTCAAATCATCCCAAGTAGTAGGTATATCATTAGGGTGTAACCGACAATATTCACTCCACCAAACTATAGCATAACCAGTGAAAGAACCAACCGCAACCTTAACATTTTTACGTACATCAAAATTATTGGAAGCAAATATATTATTTAGGTCAAACTCCCATTCAATATATAAAGCAGGTCTAAAACGGCCATTAAATGGTGGTATAGAAACATTAACCTGATCATGTGCATTTGGATGTTTGTGCACCTCTCGTGACGGTTGTGGTATTTGCATAGGTGATGGCACATCTCCCACGATCGACAAACCCCATGAATTGACTCTAGATCCTGTCATGATTAGTAGAAACAAGAAACAAAATTCAAGAATAATGTTCCTATGAACTACTAGGATGTGGTGGTAAAGCACTCACAGTAAAGCAAATATCAATATCTTACAAGTTCTTACCAAGCAGCAGGTGGTGACAGGCAACCAGCGGTGTCAAATAACTCCAAAGATTGAGTAAAGCGATTGCCAGGGGAATGATAGAGGCAAAGGTGTCCCGTCTTTCGATGAGATGATGGATATCGCTTTGGTGGAAGTCGACTTTGACGATCCGACTACGAACGTGCGAGGACGTCGCGCCTTAGCAATCGCTAAACCAACTACGAGAGGTTATCGACCACGCCGGAGCACGATCAACCTGACCACGAGGGTCTGTTTCCTGCGAGCAAACGAAGAACAAGCAAGAAACTGAGATTGCAATCTGGATATTGCGAATATAAGATGAAAGCATTATTGATCAAGGTGGAGTTCTGTGACGCCTTTGTCTGGTCGCTGAACACAAACGAAGTACGCGAAGTTGCAGCTATGGCGAACTTTTAATCTAAACAAAACCCAAGCAAAAAGGTACTAGATGGATCTACTTATATAGGAGCAAGGGGTGGCGGCCAAGGAGGTGGGAGGACGTCCCAAGACAGCCTAAAACCAACCCTAGGTCGTACAAGGCTCATGGGCCCAAGTGGAGGTGATGCAACACCTTTGGACTTGTAGTTTGACTCGGATTCTGGTGCAACGTCAGATTGTTTGGACCATAACTCAATGCTCCGGACGAATTTAAAGGTGAATCCAATTGGGTTGGAAAGAGCACGAAATCTAGTTTCCAACAAAAAAAGAATCACCCAATTCGGAGTCCGTATGAAAAAGTTGTTGGCGTTTTGAGTCAGGTATGTCTGTGCAGTCCGAATCTGAATCCAGAACGTGAGAGACTTGGACTCTATCTTCTCTTGGCCCAAAAGTGACGTGAGAGGACTTTTTGAACAGAACCTAAACTTCTCCTTTTGCCTTATCTTCATATGTGGATTGTACAAATGTCCCATACACCTGCAATTAGACAAAACACAAAAGTGTGTGAAGTATTTTTGTTCTGGATAACATAAATAGATTATTGAATAGTTTGCACTAGAAATCACCTGGCAAATATGCATGTATGCAATATTTTTGGTCGTATCCAAGGTAATCATGTCCTCATCATCCTCCCCTTCTTGAAAACAAAGCCGTCCTCGGCGTTGCTTAATCTGAAATGTGGCTAACAAAAGAGACAAGGTGTACATGTTGTATATGTATATGTCATCCATTTTTACTTCCCGTGGATTTTGCACATATGACACATGTATACATGAGTAACTTTCATAGTTAATAAAATATAAAGCCAAAATATTATCACAAGAAGTAGAAGGCATGAAAGTATTGCAACTCAGTTTGCACATATAAGTGAAGCTCTTATTCATATGAAAAGATTGACAATATTCATCATTAAACCATCCCAACATTGATGAACCATCACCAAGATTAGAGGTCATATCAAAATGATTAAACATTGGCACAATTATTTTCAAACATATTTGATCCAAATCTGATTTATTCCCTGATTCACTTGATTCTTTTGCATCGATAGTTAATTCAATGGGCTCACTCAAAATTGTTTGATCACATGGCAAAGTCAAATCATCAACATAGTCCTCTAAGGTAGCTGGTGTGATCAAAGTAGTGGGTAGCTCACCGCATGGTGCACTTAAATTGACAAGACATTCATCATACTCATGTGGAAGTGGAAGATTAGTACCTTTGTCATTACCTCTTATGATTAACTCAGATGAGGTAGGCACTCTCGGTGATGATGTGTGATGAGGACATGACTACCTTGGATACGACCAAAAATATTGCATACATGCATATTTGTCAGGTGATTTCTAGTGCAAACTATTCAATAATCTATTTATGTTATCCAGAACAAAAATACTTCACACACTTTTGTGTTTTGTCTAATTGCAGGTGTATGGGACATTTGTACAATCCACATATGAAGATAAGGCAAAAGGAGAAGTTTAGGTTCTGTTCAAAAAGTCCTCTCACGTCACTTTTGGGCCAAGAGAAGATAGAGTCCAAGTCTCTCACGTTCTGGATTCAGATTCGGACTGCACAGACATACCTGACTCAAAACGCCAACAACTTTTTCATACGGACTCCGAATTGGGTGATTCTTTTTTTGTTGGAAACTAGATTTGGTGCTCTTTCCAACCCAATTGGATTCACCTTTAAATTCGTCCGGAGCATTGAGTTATGGTCGAAACAATCTGACGTTGCACCAGAATCCGAGTCAAACTACAAGTCCAAAGGTGTTGCATCACCTCCACTTGGGCCCATGAGCCTTGTACGACCTAGGGTTGGTTTTAGGCTGTCTTGGGACATCCTCCCACCTCCTTGGCCGCCACCCCTTGCTCCTATATAAGTAGATCCATCTAGTACCTTTTTGCTTGGGTTTTGTTTAGATTAAAAGTTCGCCATAGCTGCAACTTCGCGTACTTCGTTTGTGTTCAGCGACCAGACAAAGGCGTCACAGAACTCCACCTTGATCAATAATGCTTTCATCTTATATTCGCAATATCCAGATTGCAATCTCAGTTTCTTGCTTGTTCTTCGTTTGCTCGCAGGAAACAGACCCTCGTGGTCAGGTTGATCGTGCTCCGGCGTGGTCGATAACCTCTCGTAGTTGGTTTAGCGATTGCTAAGGCGCGACGTCCTCGCACGTTCGTAGTCGGATCGTCAAAGTCGACTTCCACCAAAGCGATATCCATCATCTCATCGAAAGACGGGACACCTTTGCCTCTATCATTCCCCTGGCAATCGCTTTACTCAATCTTTGGAGTTATTTGACACCGCTGGTTGCCTGTCACCACCTGCTGCTTGGTAAGAACTTGTAAGATATTGATATTTGCTTTACTGTGAGTGCTTTACCACCACATCCTAGTAGTTCATAGGAACATTATTCTTGAATTTTGTTTCTTGTTTCTACTAATCATGACAGGATCTAGAGTCAATTCATGGGGTTTGTCGATCGTGGGAGATGTGCCATCACCTATGCAAATACCACAACCGTCACGAGAGGTGCACAAACATCCAAATGCACATGATCAGGTTAATGTTTCTATACCACCATTTAATGGCCGTTTTAGACCTGCTTTATATATTGAATGGGAGTTTGACCTAAATAATATATTTGCTTCCAATAATTTTGATGTACGTAAAAATGTTAAGGTTGCGGTTGGTTCTTTCACTGGTTATGCTATAGTTTGGTGGAGTGAATATTGTCGGTTACACCCTAATGATATACCTACTACTTGGGATGATTTGAAACTTGCCATGCGACATACATTCGTTCCCGCTTATTATACTCGTGACATGATTACAAAGTTGCAACATTTAAAACAAGGTAGTGACACCGTAACGAAATATTATGATACTTTACAAACTACCTTGCTGCATTCCTCTTTAGAAGAAAGTGAAGAAGATTTTATGGATAGATTTTGGGGAGGATTAAATCGTGACATTCAGGAGATACTAATACATGAAGAGTGTTATCCTATGGACCATTTGTTTCATCTTGCTTGCAAAGCTGAACAGGAAATAAAACGACGTGTTGCGCACAAGGAGAACAAGCACGAGATGCACATTCCAAGAGTTGATACGGTTGTCCCTTCAACTACTAAGCATACTATGACAACCACATCCGTTGTTGTGAGGACTACATCACCTCCACCATGTGACACATCATCACCGAGAGTGCCTACCTCATCTGAGTTAATCATAAGAGGTAATGACAAAGGTACTAATCTTCCACTTCCACATGAGTATGATGAATGTCTTGTCAATTTAAGTGCACCATGCGGTGAGCTACCCACTACTTTGATCACACCAGCTACCTTAGAGGACTATGTTGATGATTTGACTTTGCCATGTGATCAAACAATTTTGAGTGAGCCCGTTGAATTAACTATCGATGCAAAAGAATCAAGTGAATCAGGGAATAAATCAGATTTGGATCAAATATGTTTGAAAATAATTGTGCCAATGTTTAATCATTTTGATATGACCTCTCATCTTGGTGATGGTTCATCAATGTTGGGATGGTTTAATGATGAATATTGTCCATCTTTTCATATGAATAAGAGCTTCACTTATATGTGCAAACTGAGTTGCAATACTTTCATGCCTTCTACTTCTTGTGATAATATTTTGGCTTTATATTTTATTAACTATGAAAGTTACTCATGTATACATGTGTCATATGTGCAAAATCCACGGGAAGTAAAAATGGATGACATATACATATACAACATGTACACCTTGTCTCTTTTGTTAGCCACATTTCAGATTAAGCAGCGCCGAGGACGGCTTTGTTTTCAAGAAGGGGAGGATGATGAGGACATGACTACCTTGGATACGACCAAAAATATTGCATACATGCATATTTGTCATGTGATTTCTAGTGCAAACTATTCAATAATCTATTTATGTTATCCAGAACAAAAATACTTCACACACTTTTGTGTTTTGTCTAATTGCAGGTGTATGGGACATTTGTACAATCCACATATGAAGATAAGGCAAAAGGAGAAGTTTAGGTTCTGTTCAAAAAGTCCTCTCACGTCACTTTTGGGCCAAGAGAAGATAGAGTCCAAGTCTCTCACGTTCTGGATTCAGATTCGGACTGCACAGACATACCTGACTCAAAACGCCAACAACTTTTTCATACGGACTCCGAATTGGGTGATTCTTTTTTTGTTGGAAACTAGATTTCGTGCTCTTTCCAACCCAATTGGATTCACCTTTAAATTCGTCCGGAGCATTGAGTTATGGTCGAAACAATCTGACGTTGCACCAGAATCCGAGTCAAACTACAAGTCCAAAGGTGTTGCATCACCTCCACTTGGGCCCATGAGCCTTGTACGACCTAGGGTTGGTTTTAGGCTGCCTTGGGACGTCCTCCCACCTCCTTGGCCGCCACCCCTTGCTCCTATATAAGTAGATCCATCTAGTAGCTTTTTCCTTGGATTTTGTTTAGTTAAAAGTTAGCCATTGCAACTTCGTGTACTTCGTTTGTGTTCAACGACCAGACCAAGACCGCTTACGGATTCCCACCACTATCAATACTTCATATATATTCGCAATATTCAGATTGCATTATCATATTCTTGCTCGTTCTTCGATTGCTTGCAGGAATAGACCTTCGTGGTCAGGCTGATCGTGCTTCCGGCATCGTCAGTAACCTCAGGAGATTGGTTTAGCGATTGATAAGGCGCAACGTCGTGCACGTTTGTAGTCGGATCGTTAAAGTCGTCTCCACCAAATCGATAGTTATCATCTCATCGAAAGATCGGAACACCTTTGCCTCTATCAATGTGTCACATGGTGGAGGTGATGTAGTCCTCACAACAACGGATGTGGTTGTCATAGTATGCTTAGTAGTTGAAGGGACAACCGTATCAACTCTTGGAATGTGCATCTCGTGCTTGTTCTCCTTGTGCGCAACACGTCGTTTTATTTCCTGTTCAGCTTTGCAAGCAAGATGAAACAAATGGTCCATAGGATAATACTCTTCATGTATTAGTATCTCCTGAATGTCACGATTTAATCCTCCCCAAAATCTATCCATAAAATCTTCTTCACTTTCTTCTAAAGAGGAATGCAGCAAGGTAGTTTGTAAAGTATCATAATATTTCGTTACGGTGTCACTACCTTGTTTTAAATGTTGCAACTTTGTAATCATGTCACGAGTATAATAAGCGGGAACGAATGTATGTCGCATGGCAAGTTTCAAATCATCCCAAGTAGTAGGTATATCATTAGGGTGTAACCGACAATATTCACTCCACCAAACTATAGCATAACCAGTGAAAGAACCAACCGCAACCTTAACATTTTTACGCACATCAAAATTATTGGAAGCAAATATATTATTTAGGTCAAACTCCCATTCAATATATAAAGCAAGTCTAAAACGGCCATTAAATGGTGGTATAGAAACATTAACCTGATCATGTGCATTTGGATGTTTGTGCACCTCTCGTGACGGTTGTGGTATTTGCATAGGTGATGGCACATCTCCCACGATCGACAAACCCCATGAATTGACTCTAGATCCTGTCATGATTAGTAGAAACAAGAAACAAAATTCAAGAATAATGTTCCTATGAACTACTAGGATGTGGTGGTAAAGCACTCACAGTAAAGCAAATATCAATATCTTACAAGTTCTTACCAAGCAGCAGGTGGTGACAGGCAACCAGCGGTGTCAAATAACTCCAAAGATTGAGTAAAGCGATTGCCAGGGGAATGATAGAGGCAAAGGTGTCCCGTCTTTCGATGAGATGATGGATATCGCTTTGGTGGAAGTCGACTTTGACGATCCGACTACGAACGTGCGAGGACGTCGCGCCTTAGCAATCGCTAAACCAACTACGAGAGGTTATCGACCACGCCGGAGCACGATCAACCTGACCACGAGGGTCTGTTTCCTGCGAGCAAACGAAGAACAAGCAAGAAACTGAGATTGCAATCTGGATATTGCGAATATAAGATGAAAGCATTATTGATCAAGGTGGAGTTCTGTGACGCCTTTGTCTGGTCGCTGAACACAAACGAAGTACGCGAAGTTGCAGCTATGGCGAACTTTTAATCTAAACAAAACCCAAGCAAAAAGGTACTAGATGGATCTACTTATATAGGAGCAAGGGGTGGCGGCCAAGGAGGTGGGAGGATGTCCCAAGACAGCCTAAAACCAACCCTAGGTCGTACAAGGCTCATGGGCCCAAGTGGAGGTGATGCAACACCTTTGGACTTGTAGTTTGACTCGGATTCTGGTGCAACGTCAGATTGTTTCGACCATAACTCAATGCTCCGGACGAATTTAAAGGTGAATCCAATTGGGTTGGAAAGAGCACCAAATCTAGTTTCCAACAAAAAAAGAATCACCCAATTCGGAGTCCGTATGAAAAAGTTGTTGGCGTTTTGAGTCAGGTATGTCTGTGCAGTCCGAATCTGAATCCAGAACGTGAGAGACTTGGACTCTATCTTCTCTTGGCCCAAAAGTGACGTGAGAGGACTTTTTGAACAGAACCTAAACTTCTCCTTTTGCCTTATCTTCATATGTGGATTGTACAAATGTCCCATACACCTGCAATTAGACAAAACACAAAAGTGTGTGAAGTATTTTTGTTCTGGATAACATAAATAGATTATTGAATAGTTTGCACTAGAAATCACCTGACAAATATGCATGTATGCAATATTTTTGGTCGTATCCAAGGTAGTCATGTCCTCATCACACATCATCACCGAGAGTGCCTACCTCATCTGAGTTAATCATAAGAGGTAATGACAAAGGTACTAATCTTCCACTTCCACATGAGTATGATGAATGTCTTGTCAATTTAAGTGCACCATGCGGTGAGCTACCCACTACTTTGATCACACCAGCTACCTTAGAGGACTATGTTGATGATTTGACTTTGCCATGTGATCAAACAATTTTGAGTGAGCCCATTGAATTAACTATCGATGCAAAAGAATCAAGTGAATCAGGGAATAAATCAGATTTGGATCAAATATGTTTGAAAATAATTGTGCCAATGTTTAATCATTTTGATATGACCTCTAATCTTGGTGATGGTTCATCAATGTTGGGATGGTTTAATGATGAATATTGTCAATCTTTTCATATGAATAAGAGCTTCACTTATATGTGCAAACTGAGTTGCAATACTTTCATGCCTTCTACTTCTTGTGATAATATTTTTGCTTTATATTTTATTAACTATGAAAGTTACTCATGTATACATGTGTCATATGTGCAAAATCCACGGGAAGTAAAAATGGATGACATATACATATACAACATGTACACCTTGTCTCTTTTGTTAGCCACATTTCAGATTAAGCAACGCCGAGGACGGCTTTGTTTTCAAGAAGGGGAGGATGATGAGGACATGACTACCTTGGATACGACCAAAAATATTGCATACATGCATATTTGTCAGGTGATTTCTAGTGCAAACTATTCAATAATCTATTTATGTTATCCAGAACAAAAATACTTCACACACTTTTGTGTTTTGTCTAATTGCAGGTGTATGGGACATTTGTACAATCCACATATGAAGATAAGGCAAAAGGAGAAGTTTAGGTTCTGTTCAAAAAGTCCTCTCACGTCACTTTTGGGCCAAGAGAAGATAGAGTCCAAGTCTTTCACGTTCTGGATTCAGATTCGGACTGCACAGACATACCTGACTCAAAACGCCAACAACTTTTTCATACGGACTCCGAATTGGGTGATTCTTTTTTTGTTGGAAACTAGATTTCGTGCTCTTTCCAACCCAATTGGATTCACCTTTAAATTCGTCCGGAGCATTGAGTTATGGTCGAAACAATCTGACGTTGCACCAGAATCCGAGTCAAACTACAAGTCCAAAGGTGTTGCATCACCTCCACTTGGGCCCATGAGCCTTGTACGACCTAGGGTTGGTTTTAGGCTGCCTTGGGACGTCCTCCCACCTCCTTGGCCGCCACCCCTTGCTCCTATATAAGTAGATCCATCTAGTAGTTTTTTGCTTGGGATTTGTTTAGTTAAAAGTTAGCCATTGCAACTTCGTGTACTTCGTTTGTGTCCAACGACCAGACCAAGACCGCTTACGCATCCCCACCTTTATCAATACTTCATCTATATTCACAATATTCAGATTGCATTATCATATTCTTGCTTGTTCTTCGATTGCGTGCAGGAATAGACCTTCGTGGTCAGGCTGATCGTGCTTCCGGCATCGTCAGTAACCTCAGGAGATTGGTTTAGCGATTGCTAAGGCGCAACGTCGTGCACGTTTGTAGTCGGATCGTCAAAGTCGACTCCACCAAATCGATAGTTATCATCTCATCGAAAGATCGGGACACCCTCGCCTCTATCACTCTGAATGGAACAAGGCGACTGAGAATAAAGTTGTAGTTTCAGCATGGTTCGCCAGCCCAGGAAAAATCCCCCCGAAGCATGGAATTGGGTCTGAACCATCTTCAACTCCCTCCTCACTCAGGCCCCGAACCATTCGGGGGCTAATGACGATGACACGTACCTAGGGTAGGGTAATAGGCCTGACCTAGACACCCTACCCAAGGACAATGTCCTACAGTCAAAGACATTCAAAGTACAGCAGCACCTACCGACTGTAATCACCTCAGAGTGCAACCCACTCGACCAACAATTCCACTCGGACAACCCCATTCCATTCGACCAGGATATACTCATTCGATCATATCAGAAATCACTCGGAGTATAGAAGATCAAAAGTCTCTCAGGATGACAATGGTCAGGCGTTCACTCCGTAGTCTTAATGATCATTTATATGCCTTTATTTTTGGCGTTACCAGTAACGTCCCACCTTTATGTACATTGAACCCCTTGTAACGTGGGCTGGCTGGTGATGCGGAGCATCCTATGGACATCACCATGTCAAGAGTCCATTCGGCGAGTGACACGTGCGACATCTACTTCACATACGCAAAGGTGAATCATCTCCTTTACACGTGCTCACTTGACCCCTTCGAGGATGGTATACTACTTGACACTCCACTCGTGTGCATGCATAGGTATTGTCGGAACACTACGGACAACGAGGAGGAGTGCAAGCGCCAAGGTACAACTACACCATCCGCGAGGGAGGCCTGGAAGCGACGACGGAAGAAGACGGAGCTGCTGAAGCTACAGCGGCCGGACATCCGGGCCAAAGGCCGGACATCCGGCGCCTGTGCAGCCGCCAAGGAGCTGCACCAACAGACGGCCAACAGCATCAGCGGCCGGACATCCGGCGCCAGCCCCGGACATCCGGCGCCTCGCCAAAGCCTGGACATCCGGCCCTTCCCCCGGAAATCCGGCATCAAGGACAGAAGACATCCAGAAGTTTTACCTCCAGCCCGGACATCCGGCCCCCAGCCCGGACATCCGGCCCCTCCTGAAGCCCCGGACATCCGGCCCGTCGCTCGGACATCCGGCCACCCCTGTCTGCGCACAGTAAGGGCCGAGGCCCGTGTACCCCTTCGACCCCCTAGACTATATATACTCTTTCTCCTCCATCTTTCTAGGGTTAGCAAAGGATTAGCTCATTTAGAGATAGAGCTTTGCTCATCCATATCGGATCTACTCCACGAGAGAGACTGCGGCCCCTCTACGGAGAAGATCCACCTTGGATTCAAGACCCCTCACAGGAAGATCCCCTCGTGGATTCAAGACCTCCTCACGGAGAAGAACCGGTTACCGTTTGTATCGTCCGTTGTTGGCTTTGGATCTTGTATTTTACCTTTGTGTTCATCGATCTAGCGCATGTGTGATCTATTCTTGTTGGTTGAGTGATTTCTCTCGTGTTTCCCCTCGTGTTCATCACGTTCTTCGTAGGGATCCGCTCCTTTCGTGAAAGATCGGCCATCTAGGGTTCCACCCTACATTATCTTGGTATCATGAGCCACATTGATCACGATTTCGGAGCCTCCCCGTTGTGTTTTCTAGCCTAGTTTTGTTGATTTTGTCCCAAAATTCGAAGATCCCCACCAAAAAATAACCCCAAATTTTTATGTGATTTGTTGGTTTGATGATGTTTTGTTGAATTTGATCCGTGGATTTGCTTTGTTACTTGTGGATCAAGCTTTCCCCCAATTTTCCCCATTTTCCATCCACGAAATCTCTCCAATTTTGCCCCCGAAATCATCAATTTCCGCCCCCAAAATCGAGTTCCTCGAGTTCATCCTCGGATTTGGAGCCCGGACATCCGGCCCGTGGCCCGGACATCCGGCTCCTGGAGCGCATTTTCGCGCGCGGTTCTGGACATCAGGTCCCGGAAATCCGGCCAAAGCCTCGGATGTCCGGCCCCTGGGATTTCAGCCTTCCCTGTTTCACCGTTTTGTGCATAACTTCCACATCCGGAGTCCGATTTTCGCGTTCTTTAGCTCGTTGAGTAGCTATTGACATCCTCTATCCATCTAGATAGGTCCCATCCCCATTTGACTCCATCAAATTTTGACAACTTTGGCATCTTTGCCTAGGGCTTCCACCACAACATCCGCATAACCACCACCGACTTCCGCAACCTAACCAATTTTGTTCCCCTTAGCATTTGAGGTTGTTTGAGTTGTGATTTGAGTCTCCTAAGGTGTTTCGGCTACTTAGGGATGATTGCTTCTTCATCAACCGCCACCATAACTGCCGCATAGGCTTACCCACCATACACTTCCACCACCCAACTTAACCCAATTTTGTTTGTGTTGTGAGTTGTGTCTCCTAAGGTGTTTCGGCTACTTAGGGACCGTGTTTCGAACTCCGACACCGTGTATAGTCCATCCACCTTACCCTCGACTTCCGCATTGCGTCTCAACACCCATCATTGCATTTCCGCAATCCCATCGAGCTTCCGCAAAACCACCACCGCTTACACTACCACCGTTTGACTTTTGTCCTTGAGATTTTGAGTTGTGGTTTTTCCGTTTCCTAAGGTGTTTCGGCTACTTAGGGATGAGTCTCCTTCATCTTGGTATCTACATCAAGAACACCGCCACTCATCATCGCCAAGGACGGTAACCTCGACGACACTTGTATATTCCCCTTGCAATTGCATTGATAACCCCTAGCCCATTTTGCGTCACTTGCCTATCGAGACTAGCCATTTGAGTATTGCCGGCAACGTTACTTGTGCACATTAGTGATCATACTTCCCATAGCATACATACCATACCATATTGGTATCATGATGCGGAGCATCCTACGGTCATCCCCATGGACCTACCATCGTCTCATCAAGAGCCAAGAGGACCTATGACACGAGCACGAGCTAGAGCTCTCGAGAACGAGGTGACTTCCTTCCTTAGTGATATCACATATGATCCACTCGAGACATGGCTACTACCTAAGTCCGATATGCTATGCATGATCAGGTGTCAAGAGGACCCTCACGAAGATGCACGTGAAGGCGGACAAGCCACCAAGTCCATGGATGAAGAGAACCAACGGAAGAAGGCAAGTCCACCTTCCAGGCCCCGGACATCCGGCCAAGGCCCCGGACATCCGGCCCTTGAAGATGTCAACAACAGCAGCAACCCAGCCATGGAAGTGCTACAGGGCCCGGACATCCGGCCCCAGCCCCGGACATCCGGCTCCTCCCGAAGCCCCGGAAATCCGGCCCCTCGCCCGGACATCCGGCGCCACGCGACAGAAACTACAGTAGTTGAACTCTCCAGCTCGGACATCCGACCGCCAAGCCCGGACATCCGGCCCCTCGGGAAGGCCCGGACATCCGGCCCCCTCTGTCTGCGCACAGTAAAGGGCCGAAGCCCGTGTACCCCTTCGACCCTCTAGACTATATATACTCCTTCTTCCCCATCTTTCTAGGGTTAGCATTGGTTTAGCTCATTTGTGAGATAGAGCATTGCTCATCCATTACGGATCTACTCCACGAGAGAGACTGCGACCCCTCTACGGAGAAGATCCCCTTGGATTCAAGACCTCCTCACGGAGAAGACCGCCATCAAGACCTCCTCACGGAGAAGAACCGGTTACCCTTTGTATCGTCCTTTGTTGATCGTGGATCGTGTATCTCCCTTTGTGTTCTTGGATGTAGCGCATGTGTAATCGAATCTTGTTGGTTTGAGTGATTCTCTTGTGTTTCCCCTCGTGTTTCCCCTCGTGTTCTTCGTGTTCTTAGTTGGGATCCGCTCCTTTCGAGAAAGATCGGCCATCTAGGGTTCCACCCTACATCATCTTGGTATCAGAGCCACGTTGATCACGATTTCGGAGCCCCCTCTCTTTGTTTTCTAGCTTGATTTTGTTGTTTTTCGTCCTAACCCGAAAATTGCCCGACAAAAATAGCCCCAATTTTTTTTGTGATTTGTTGGTGTGATGAAGTTTTGTTGGATTTAATCCGCGGATTTCGTGTGTTGCAGGTAGATCTAGCTTTTCCCCATCTTTTCCCCAATTTCCATCCATAAAATCTTCCAAATTTTGCCCCGGATTTGACCTCTCCACGCGGTGTTCATCCACGGATCCCGAGCCCGGACATCCGGCCCGACCATCCCGGACATCCTCCCCGGCCCGGACATCCGGCCATCAGCCCGGACATCCGGCCCCTGACAGCATCAACTCCATCCTCCACTCCGTTTACCGCCTAACTTTCGTCCAATTTTGTTCCGGAGCCCACATACACCACAACAAGAACAAGAGGAGCGAGCGCGACAACATCAAGATGCACAAGACGCCGAGGCGCAACGTCAAGAACGACAACTACGTGAAGCTCAAGCACTTGAGGCGCAACGTGCTCTTCAAGACTCAAGTCATGCCGTAGCCAATCGAGGCCGACAAGCTCGGCTACATCAAGAAGCACTTTGCAATGAAGCTCAAGAAAGGATTTACGAAGCATGTGTGCATCGACAAGCTCCTCGACATGATCGACAAGTTCCTCGTCAAGATCGACAAGCTCCTCCTCATGCGAGACAAGAACGTCAAGTCCATCGAGAGCAAGAAGACAATGGACCACCTCCTCGCCAAGAGCATCATGAGGAAGACAACCCTCCTCACCAAGAGCAACATTGATGGAGGCAAAGGTGTCCCGTCTTTCGATGAGATGATGGATATCGCTTTGATGGAAGTCGACTTTGACGATCCGACTACGAACGTGCGAGGACGTCGCGCCTTAGCAATCGCTAAACCAACTCTGAGAGGTTATTGACCACGCCGGAGCACGATCAACCTGACCACGAGGGTCTGTTTCCTGCGAGCAAACGAAGAACAAGCAAGAAACTGAGATTGCAATCTGGATATTGCGAATATAAGATGAAAGTTTTATTGATCAAGGTGGGGTTCTGTGACGCCTTTGTCTGGTCATTGAACACAAACGAAGTACGCGAAGTTGCAGCTATGGCGAACTTTTAATCTAAACAAAACCCAAAGTCTAAACGACGCCCTAAGGGCTGTATATATGGTGGAAGAGGGGGGAATTTCGTGGCCCTTGGGGAAGGGGTCCGAAACCAATCCTCTCTCTTGTTTCCCCACACATACGGACTCTAAAAATAGCCTATACTCAAGTACTTCGAAATTACATGGGCCTGGCCTAATAATAAGGTGACGCAGCACCTAGAATAGCCTCTGGACGAAAGTTATGAAGTAGCATCTTGTATATTTCGTCCAAGGCTTCATGCACGCATTATGGTGGCTTCAACGTCCTGAAATCATCACTTGTAGCTCCGTTCTTGTCCCCCATGCGCATGCCATCATCTCCATGCTTGTTCTTGCTCCAATGTTCATCCTTCTCAAAGCTAGGCCTACGAAATATCTACCCTCAAATGGTGGAATATTCAATTTCAGTTTAGGGAGATGGTCATGATCTCGTACCTGAGGTGGTGGTGCCGACCAACCGTTGCGAATATATACCTGAGGTCGACCTACTGGTGGTGGTGCTGGTGGCTGCACGTAGTTCTGATTTTGATCAACCTCATCCTCATAATCGCCCGCATAATCGTCATCCTCCTCAGCCGCCGCAGTAGCAGGAGCCAAAGAAGCATCAACGGTAGGTGCAGCGGCACCCGAATTTTGACCAGTCTCAATTGGAACACGCTGTGCTCGTCCCACTTGATTTGGAAGGCGGCGTTGGAGATGTGGTTGTTGTTGTCGTAGAGGTGCGACATGTGCAGCCGGTGGTGGTTGGGGAAGACGCTTGAGTAATTCAGTAAACTTGTTATCCAGCTTTGTCTCGAACGACTTCTCCACGGCATCTATCTTCTCCATAGCCTCTTCAAATATGTTTAGCACATCTCCCACCTGGCCACTCATCATTTGCTGAAATTTATCATGCCACTCCTTGTTCGTCATGTTCTCCCAATCAGTCTCATCGGCTTGTGATCCTGCCATAGTTAGCAGCAATAGAAACACAAAAGAAAATGATCCTGCAGACTACTAGGAAGTGGTGGTGATGGTGGTGTGTCACAAAACCTTCAAGCGAATCTCAAATTCTTACCAGTTCTTACCCAGCAGCAGGTGGTGATCGGCAACCGTTGTAGTCAAAACTCTCAAAGCTTGGATAGAGCGATTACCAGGGAGAGTCAAACGCACGATGTAGATGTATGTGGAGCTGGGAAGGCTTATAATATGGTAGCAAAAATGGTCTGCAATAATCAATTCAGAGATGCAAAGTTGAAGAAACGCTCAACGACGGTACTGTGCTGGTCCTAGGCTAGACCATGCTAGAGACGGGAGCCTAGAACACTAACAAAATCAGGGCTGCACGTAAACAAGGGAAAAGCACACTCTGGAATTATTTTTTTGCTCTTTTTTTTGGCTCTTTTTTTGCGCTCCTTTTTTTGCGAGAAATCACTATAATGGCGAGTCTCTCAAAACTCTTCCCAGGTCAAAGTGACAAGATGGGCACAAAAAAAATTTGACAATTTTTTTTGGAAATCAGGGCAGCGACGACGAAAAAGTGCGACAAAAAATCACTATGATGGCGAGTGTCTCAAAACACTCCCCGGGACCTAAAAATAGGATAGGGAAAAATATTTTTGGTTGCCGAAATTTTGGCCTAAAAACTGCCCGGGGGTCTCCAGACTCTTTTTTTTCCGAGACCTACTCAGGCAAGGAAACACGAAACGGAAAATAGATGGATCTCTAAAACAAACCGAATATGAAAAGAACTCGGATTGGTGGTGGATATATGGTGGTAGGATATGGCAGCGGTGGTGGTATATGGTAGCGGTGGTGGTATATGGATACGGATCGGTGGTGGTATATGGATACGGATTGGTGGTGGTATATGCAATAGTGGTAGATGGCAAGGCGATGATGATGGTGCGGCGGCGGCGTGACAACTTATGACCAGAACTCGAAACTCTAAAAGACTAGACTCTAAGACCAGCAACTTGACATGAGGATGCAACCGCAAATTCAACAAAGCAAAAACCCTAAAAAGATTATGCAAAGGCTCATATTGGTTCGGATATACTGAACTAACCCTAAATTTTTTTGTGGCTTTTTCGTGGACTGTAGGTATGAAGAACAGACTCGATCTAAACTACAAAAAACTGTAAAATCTCACCGAGCAACCTGGAAATCTGATACCACTTGATAGAGGCAAAGGTGTCCCGTCTTTCGATGAGATGATGGATATTGCTTTGATGGAAGTCGACTTTGACGATCCGACTATGAACGTGCGAGGACGTCGCGCCTTAGCAATCGCTAAACCAACTCCGAGAGGTTATTGACCACGCCGGAGCACGATCAACCTAACCACGAGGGTCTGTTTCCTGCGAGCAAACGAAGAACAAGCAAGAAACTGAGATTGCAATCTGGATATTGCGAATATAAGATGAAAGCTTTATTGATCAAGGTGGGGTTCTGTGACGCCTTTGTCTGGTCGTTGAACACAAACGAAGTACGCGAAGTTGCAGCTATGGCGAACTTTTAATCTAAACAAAACCCAAAGTCTAAATGACGCCCTAAGGGCTGTATATATGGAGGAAGAGGGGGGAATTTCGTGGCCCTTGGGGAAGGGGTCCAAAACCAATCCTATCTCTTGTTTCCCCACACATACGGACTCTAAAAATAGCCTATACTCAAGTATTTCGAAATTACATGGGCCTGGCCCAATAATAAGGTGACGCAGCACCTAGAATAGCCTCAAAGTTATGAAGTAGCATCTTGTATATTTCGTCCAAGGCTTCATGCACGCATTATGGTGGCTTCAACGTCCTGAAATCATCACTTGTAGCTCCGTTCTTGTCCCCCATGCGCATGCCATCATCTCCATGCTTGTTCTTGCTCCAATGTTCATCCTTCTCAAGGCTAGGCCCTTCATTTGTAAGCAAAACAAATGTATCCAATTTAGGCAGCATCATATTCTCATGAACATTAGAATCATTACCAAGAAACGAAAGTACCTGGTAATTTAATTGGCGTGCGCGAGCTCTAGTAATTGGTCCAGTATGTATAGCAGCAGGGGCTGTGGGTGTAACAACGGTATTGATGTCCTCATCAGACATGCTCCCTTTGCATCATTTATCTCATATGCCATGCCATGACCACCTAGCTTCGGATATGCATTGTTGTGGATGTCATCATCCCCGACCCCAACACAATGAAGAGCAACGATATGGCAAGCTAAAGTTCACCATGCCCAAGTTTACCGGAAGCAATGACCCCGAAGAGTACATATCATGGGCATTGAAGGTTGACAAAATCTTCCGCTTGCACAACTAAGAAGAAGAGAAGAAGATCGCAGTGGCATCCCTCGAATTCCAAGACTACGTCCTCATTTGGTGGGAACAAGTCATTGAGCGCCATGAGGCAAGAGGTGAACCACCCATCACCACTTGGGCACAAATGAAGGATGTCATGAGAGCACGATTCGTGCCAAACTACTACAACCGCGACCTCTTCAAGAAACTACAACAACTCAAGCAAGGAACCAAGAGCGTTGAAGAGTACTACAAGGAAACGGAGATTGCCATGATACGAGCCAATGTCAAAGAAGATGATGAGCAAACTATGGCACGTTTCTTGAATGGACTCAATCACCCTATCAAGAAGATTGCCGACTTCCAACCATACTCGAACCTCATCGAGCTAGTGCATCAAGCTACCAAAGCGGAACGGCAAGTACAAGACGACTTCAAGTATGCCAAGTTCTCATCCAAGTCCTATGGTCTCTCCAACAATCAAGCTTCGACGACTCCCACCACGAGCAATGGCGACAAGTCAAGTTACAAGAAAGCTTCGACAAGCTCAAGTCGTCCTCCTACTACAAGCAACTTCAAGCCGAAAGCTTCATCATCATCTACTCCAACCGATGAGACCATCAAGACAAGTTCCATCAAATGTTTCACATGCGGAGGCCGAGGCCACAAGTCCTTCGAGTGCACAAACAAGCGCACCATGATCCTCAACGACGACGGCACCTACGACTCCATGAGTGAAGGAGAAATGGAAGCTCTTGAGCATGTGGCCATGCACCGACAAGTGAACAATGAAGAAGAAGACGATCACATCTTTTGTGACGAAGACTCAAGTCCCACTCTTGTTGTCTCCAAGGTCTTAACTCTTCAACATCAACAAGACAAAGATCAAAGATGCCATATCTTCCACACAAAGGCCGGCATCAATGGACGGTCCGTCAAGGTCATCATCGATGGAGGGAGTTGCCATAACTTGGCAAGTGAAGAACTATGCTCCAAACTCCAATTGGTCAAGATGAAGCACCCGCACCCCTACAAGGTTCAATGGCTAAGCGACACCGGCACCATACAAGTCGAGCAGAGAGTACAAGTCTCTTTCAAGATCGGCGCCTATGAAGACACTTTGGAGTGTGATGTCCTTCCGATGACCGTGTGCCACCTCCTTCTTGGACGGCCATGGCAATTTGACCGAGGTGTCATTCACAATGGGCGTACAAATCACTATAGCTTCAAGATGAAAGGGAACGAGTTTGTGCTACGTCCTATGTCTCCAAGCCAAGTGCTCGCGGACAAGCAAAACACCCATCGTGGAGAGAATAGTGAGAGACTGAACCACCAAAAAGAGAGTGAGCGCCACAAGCCCAAATTGAGTGCCTCCACGATGAGCGACAAGAAAAACTTAGTCCTATTTGCCACCAAACGTGAGATGAGAGAAGTGTGTGAGAACCCATCAAGTGTCCTACACTATGTCCTATTGTGCAAGGATGAGGCACCAAAAACTAACAACTCTCAAGATCTACCTTTGGTGTTATATTCTTTATTGCAGGAATTCCAAGATGTTTTCCCCGATGAGCTACCTCCGGGTCTACCTCCACTACGAGGCATTGAGCACCGAATTGATCTCATCCCCGGAGCGCCGCTTCCAAACAAAGCGCCCTACCGCGTCAACCCCGAAGAAACCAAAGAAATTCAAAGGCAAGTAAAGCATCTCATAGACCATGGACATGTGCGTGAAAGTTTGAGTCCTTGTGCCGTACCGGTCATTCTTGTGCCAAAACGAGACGGTAGCTTTCGCATGTGTTCTGATTGTAGACCTATCAATGCTATCATCGTTCGTTATAGGTATCCCATTCCACGCCTTGATGATATGCTTGATGAACTTTGCGGTGCCACTATCTTTTCCAAAATTGATCTTAAAAGTGGTTACTATCAAATTCGCATACAAGAGGGTGATGAATGGAAAACTGCTTTCAAAACAAAGTTTGGTCTATATGAGTGGTTAGTCATGCCTATGGGTTTATCGGAAGCACCCGGTACTTTCATGCGTCTTATGCATTACGTGTTTCGCCCTTACATTGGTGAATTTGTTGTTGTCTACTTTGATGATATCCTTGTGTTTAGCAAATCTCTCAAAGAGCATGTCACCCACCTTCGCACCGTGCTACAAACTCTTCGAAAAGAGCAACTTTATGCTAATATGGAAAAATGCCTATTTGGTGTTGATAAGCTTGTTTTCTTGGGTTTCGTAGTATCTTCTAAGGGTGTTCATGTTGATGAATCTAAGATCAATGCTATTAAAACTTGGCCCAACCAACCAATTTGCAACAAGTGCGTAGTCTTCTTGGTTTAGCCGGTTTCTATCGCAGATTTGTGAAGGATTTTAGCACCATTGCTTCACCTTTGCATGCTTTGAGTAAGAAAAATGCACCGTTTGTTTGGGGAACATCTCAAGATATCGCTTTCAATGAGCTTAAGAATTTGCTTACTCATGCTCCCGTGCTTGCATTACCCAACTTTGACAAACCTTTCGAAATTCATTGCGATGCTAGTGGTAATGGCATAGGAGGTGTGTTAACGCAAGAGAAGCGCCCAATTGCTTATTTTAGTGAGAAACTCTCCGGAGCGCAACTCAATTACCCCATCTATGACAAAGAGCTATATGCTTTAGTGCGAGTTTTGCATGAATGGGAACATTACCTACGCCCTCATGAGTTCATCATCCATACCGACCATGAAACGCTTAAATATCTTAAGGGTCAAACTAAGTTGAACAAGCGTCATGCTAAATGGAGTGAGTTTATTGAGTCTTTTCCTTATGTCATCAAGTATATTAAAGGTAAGGAAAATGTTGTGGCGGATGCGCTTTCCCGTATATGCACGCTTGTCACTCAACTTGAGTTAAATGTCATTGGCTTTGAGCATATAAAAGACTTGTATTAGCATGACCCTACATTTGCTATTCCTTATGCAAAGTGTTTGACGCATACTTCTTGGGATCGATACTACATCAAAGATGGATATCTTATGAGAGCTAACAAACTTTGCATCCCCGAGTCCTCTCTTCGCTTGTTGCTTTTGCAGGAATCTCACGGAGGCGGACTCATGGGACACTTTGGACGCGACAAGACATTTGCTACGCTCTCCAAGAACTACTTTTGGCCCAAGATGTTCCGCGACGTCAATCGCTTCACCAACCGATGCTCTACATGTCGCAAAGCTAAGTCCAAAGCTCAATCTCATGGCCTCTATATGCCACTTCCAATTCCATATCACCCATGGGAAGACATTAGCATGGACTTTGTGCTTGGTTTGCCTAGAACTCGAAATGGCAAGGATTCCGTTTTTGTTGTTGTGGACCGATTCTCCAAAATGGCACATTTCATTCCTTGCAACAAGATAGACGATGCTTCACATGTTGCAAATTTGTTTTGTAGGGAAATCTTGCGCCTTCATGGAGTGCCAAAGACGATTGTCTCGGACCGCGACGTCAAGTTCTTGAGTTACTTTTGGAAGACATTGTGCGCCAATGATAGAGGCAAAGGTGTCCCGTCTTTCGATGAGATGATGGATATCGCTTTGGTGGAAGTTGACTTTGACGATCCGACTACGAAGGTGCGAGGACGTCGCGCCTTAGCAATCGCTAAACCAACTCCGAGAGGTTATCGACCACGCCGGAGCACGATCAACCTGACCACGAGGGTCTGTTTCCTGCGAGCAAACGAAGAACAAGCAAGAAACTGAGATTGCAATCTGGATATTGCGAATATAAGATGAATGCTTTATTGATCAAGGTGGAGTTCTGTGACGCCTTTGTCTGGTCGCTGAACACAAACGAAGTACGCGAAGTTGCAGCTATGGCGAACTTTTAATCTAAACAAAACCCAAGGAAAAAGCTACTAGATGGATCTACTTATATAGGAGCAAGGGGTGGCGGCCAAGGAGGTGGGAGGACGTCCCAAGGCAGCCTAAAACCAACCCTAGGTCGTACAAGGCTCATGGGCCCAAGTGGAGGTGATGCAACACCTTTGGACTTGTAGTTTGACTCGGATTCTGGTGCAACGTCAGATTTTTTCGACCATAACTCAATGCTCCGGACGAATTTAAAGGTGAATCCAATTGGGTTGGAAAGAGCACGAAATCTAGTTTCCAACAAAAAAAGAATCACCCAATTCGGAGTCCGTATGAAAAAGTTGTTGGCGTTTTGAGTCAGGTATGTCTGTGCAGTCCGAATCTGAATCCAGAACGTGAGAGACTTGGACTCTAACTTCTCTTGGCCCAAAAGTGACGTGAGAGGACTTTTTTAACAGAACCTAAACTTTTCCTTTTGCCTTATCTTCATATGTGGATTGTACAAATGTCCCATACACATGCAATTAGACAAAACATAAAAGTGTGTGAAGTATTTTTGTTCTGGATAACATAAATAGATTATTGAATAGTTTGCACTAGAAATCACCTGACAAATATGCATGTATGCAATATTTTTGGTCGTATCCAAGGTAGTCATGTCCTCATCAGCCAAGCTCGGAATCAAGCTTTTGTTCTCTTCGGCATACCATCCACAAACCGACGGCCAAACGGAGGTGACCAACCGCACGCTCTCCACTCTACTACGCGTGTTGATAAAGAAGAACATCAAGGAGTGGGAGGAGTGCCTACCCATCGCCGAGTACGCCTACAATCGTGCAAGACATTCGACTACCGGCAAGTCCCCCTTCGAGGTCGTCTATGGCTTCAACCCATTGTCTCCATTGGACATTCTACCTCTACCGCTACAAGAGCGCCCAAACATGGACGCGAGTGCCCGAGTCAACTTGATAGAGGCAAAGGTGTCCCGTCTTTCGATGAGATGATGGATATCGCTTTGGTGAAAGTCGACTTTGACGATCCGACTACGAACATGCGATGACGTCGCGCCTTAGCAATCGCTAAACCAACTCCGAGAGGTTATTGACCACGCCGGAGCACGATCAACCTGACCACGAGGGTCTGTTTCCTGCGAGCAAACGAGGAACAAGCAAAAAACTGAGATTGCAATCTGGATATTGCGAATATAAGATGAAAGCTTTATTGATCAAGGTGGGGTTCTGTGACGCCTTTGTCTGGTCGTTGAACACAAACGAAGTACGCGAAGTTGCAGCTATGGCGAACTTTTAATCTAAACAAAACCCAAAGTCTAAACGACGCCCTAAGGGCTGTATATATGGAGGAAGAGGGGGGAATTTCGTGGCCCTTGGGGAAGGGGTCCGAAACCAACCCTATCTCTTGTTTCCCCACACATATGGACTCTAAAAATAGCCTATACTCAAGTATTTCGAAATTACATGGGCCTGGCCCAATAATAAGGTGACGCAGCACCTAGAATAGCCTCTGGACGAAAGTTATGAAGTAGCATCTTGTATATTTCGTCCAAGGCTTCATGCACGCATTATGGTGGCTTCAATGTCCTGAAATCATCACTTGTAACTCCGTTCTTGTCCCCCATGCGCATGCCATCATCTCCATGCTTGTTCTTGCTCCAATGTTCATCCTTCTCAAAGCTAGGCCCTTCATTTGTAAGCAAAACAAATGTATCCAATTTAGGTAGCATCATATTCTCATGAACATTAGAATCATTACCAAGAAACGAAAGTACCTGGTAATTTAATTGGCGTGCGCGAGCTCTAGTAATTGGTCCAGTATGTATAGCAGCAGGGGCTGTGGGTGTAACAATGGTATTGATGTCCTCATCATCCTCCCCTTCTTGAAATGAAGTCGTCCTCTACGGAAGCTCATCTCCCTCACCCAACTAAGGCTTCAAATATAAAATGTTAAAAGTGGGACTAACCCCAAAATCTGCAGGCAGCTCAAGTTTATATGCATTATCGTTTATTTTCTCTAACACCTTAAAAGGACCATCAGCACGTGGCATTAGCTTTGATTTGCGCAAATCGGGAAATCTATCCTTACGCAAATGTAACCAAACAAGATCTCCAGGTGCAAACACAACATGTTTTCTACCCTTATCTCCAGCAAGTTTATATTTAGCATTCATACGCTCAATGTTTTCCTTAGTTAACTCATGCATTTTTAAGATCAATTCAGCATGTTGTTTAGCATCAAAATTAACCTTCTCCGAAGATGGAAGAGGCAACAAATCAATAGGTGCACGAGGTAGGAAACCATACACAATTTCAAAAGGGCACATCTTAGTAGTAGAATGCAATGAACGATTATAAGCAAACTCAATATGAGGCAAGCATTCTTCCCACATTTTCTTATTATTTTTCAAAACAGCCCTAAGCATAGTAGACATTGTTCTATTGACTACTTCAGTTTGTCCATCAGTTTGGGGGTGACAAGTAGTACTAAAAAGAAGTTTAGTCCCCAACTTAGCCCATAAACATCTCCAAAAGTGGCTAAGAAATTTAGTATCACGATCTGAAACAATAGTATTTGGCACACCATGCAAACGAATAATTTCACGGAAGAACAAATCAGCAACATTAACAGCATCATCGCTTTTATGACATGGTATAAAGTGTGCCATTTTTGAGAATCTATCCACGACAACAAATATGCTATCCCTCCCCTTCTTTGTTCGAGGTAAACCTAAAACAAAGTCCATAGATATATCCTCCCAAGGAACACTAGGTACAGGCAAAGGCATATATAAACCATGAGGATTGAGTCGTGACTTAGCTTTTTGACATGTAGTGCAGCGAGCAACAAAACGCTCAACATCCCGTCTCATCTTTGGCCAAAAGAAATGTGTAGCAAGTACGTCCTCCGTCTTCTTCACGCCAAAGTGTCCCATTAATCCTCCTCCATCCGCCTCCTGCAACAACAAAAGACGAAGAGAGCTAGGTGGAATGCATAGCTTGTTAGCACGGAAAACAAATCCATCATTAACGACAAACTTGTTCCAGGTTCTTCCTTCTTTACAATTCTGCAAAACATCTTTGAAATCAGCATCATGCACATATTGATCTTTGATGGTCTCCAAACCAAATTTTTTGAAGTCAAGTTGTGAAAGCATAGTATAGCGACGAGACAATGCATCAGCAATAACATTTTCTTTACCCTTCTTGTGTTTAATGACATAAGGGAAAGTTTCAATGAATTCAACCCATTTAGCATGTCTATGATTCAGTTTAGCTTGACTTTTAATATGTTTCAAAGATTCATGATCGGAATGTATAACAAATTCTTTGGGCCATAAATAATGTTGCCATGTTTCTAAAGTCCGAACAAGAGCATATAGTTCTTTATCATAAGTAGAATAATTCAGACTAGGCCCACTCAATTTTTCAGAAAAGTATGCAACAGGTTTACCATCTTGTAATAACACACCTCCTAATCCAATTCCACTAGCATCACATTAAAGCTCAAAAGTCTTATTAAAATCCGGAAGTTGGAGTAAAGGAGCATGTGTCAACTTATCTTTCAATACCGTGAAGGCTTCTTCCTGTGCGGTACCCCAAACAAAAGGCACATCCTTCTTTGTAAGCTCGTTGAGAGGTGCAGCAATGGTGCTAAAATCTCTCACAAAATGCCTATAGAAACCAGCAAGTCCAAGAAAACTCCGCACTTGTGTGACCGTTTTGGGCTGCGGCCAACTCTCAATAGCTTCAATCTTGGCTTTATCAACTTCAATTCCCTGTGGAGGAACAACATAGCTAAGAAAAGATACTCGGTCGGTGCAAAAGGTGCACTTCCCAAGGTTACCAAACAAACGTGCATCACGTAGAGCAATAAAAACAGCACGTAAATGTTCCAAATGTTCTTCCAAAGATTTGCTATAAATCAGTATATCATCAAAATAGACTACCACAAATTGTCCAATGAAAGCACGTAAAACTTCGTTCATTAGTCTCATGAAAGTACTAGGTGCATTAGTTAACCCAAAAGGCATGACTAACCACTCATATAAACCAAACTTAGTTTTAAATGCAGTTTTCCATTCATCTCCCAATTTCATACGAATTTGATGGTATCCACTACGCAAATCAACTTTGGAGAATATTGTAGAGCCACTCAATTCATCAAGCATATCATCTAGCCTAGGAATAGGATGACGATAATGAATAGTAATATTATTAATGCCTCTACAATCAACACACATACGCGACGTACCATCCTTTTTAGGCACTAGTATAATAGGAACAACACAAGGACTAAGAGATTCGCGTATATAACCTTTGTCGAGCAGCTCCTGTACTTGACGCATAATCTCCTTCGTCTCCTCTGGATTGGTACGGTATGGTCCACGGTTGGGTAGCGATGCACCGGGAATTAAATCAATTTGATGCTCAATCCCTCGAATAGGTGGTAATCCCGGTGGCACGTCTTGTGGGAAGACGTCAGCGAACTCCTGCAAAATGTTAGTGACAGCAGGGGGCAAAGAGGAAGGCACGTCCTCGAATGAAAATAATGCCTCTTTGCACACAAAAGCATAGCAAACAGATTTTTTTTGAAATCTAGCTCATCAATATCAGATTTTGTGGCAAGTAAACATGCACTTTTCAATTTAATTTGAGAAACAACACTAGATGGTTTATTATTAGGTTTCATTTGTTGCTCAAATTCTTTTGCCACAATCTGATTTTCACTCTTATTTTCTCCTGTTTTGCTTTATTAGCTCTATTAATGTCATCTTTCAAAATGGAATCAGGAGTCATAGGAAGCAAAGTAATATTTTTATCCTTATGAACAAGAGTATACTGATTGTTTCTACCGTGGTGTACAGAATTTTTATCAAATTGCCATGGTCTACCAAGTAATAAGGAACATGCTTGCATGGGTACCACATCACAATCAACATAATCAGCATATGTAGAGATACTAAAATGCACACGAACCGTACGTGTTACCTTAACCTTGCCGCTGTTGTTGAACCATTGGATGTAGTAAGGATGTGGATGTGGTCTTGTGGTGAGAGAGAGCTTCTCCACCATCTCCATGATAGCCAAGTTGTTACAGCTCCCTCCATCTATGATGACGCGAACAGAACGTCCCTTCACAACTCCCTTTGTATGGAACAAATTATGCCTCTGATTTTGCTCTGCTTGTGTGACCTGCACACTCAAAACACGTTGAGCAACTAAACATTCATACCTGTCAGCGTCTTCAGGAGCCATGTATTGCGTCTCATTTTCAGAATCATCTCCACCATGTTCTTCACGTGTAATAAGAGCCAAAGTCTCCTCATCGTAGTCACTAGCGGACTCATACCCACCATCCTCAGTAGCAATCATCACACGCTGAGATTTGCATTCTCTCGCATAATGTCCTCTTCCCTTACAACGACGACAAATAATATCACTTGTGTGCCCTGTTGACGCCATGGAAGAAGAAGAGCTCTGCGCAGGCCCGGCAGGTGCGCTCTTGGCAGAGAGTGGTGGTTGTGCCTGCTTTCTTGTATCACGGATGGAGGTGGCACCTGATGGAGGTGATGGTGAAGTGGAAGTAGAGGATGCACGTGGTGTCCATGATGAAGGTCGACCTGCAGAAAAGTTAGTTCGCGCCAATGCCTGTCGATCCTGCACTTCTCGTTCAGCTTTACAAGCAAGATGGAATAAACGAGTGATATTATTATAATCCTTATACTCTAGAATGGTCTGAATCTCTTTATCTAATCCACCGATAAAACGTGCAAGCATAGCTTCATTCTCCTCAACAATACCACATCTAATCATGCCAGTTTGTAATTCCTGATAATATTCTTCTACAGAATTTTTCCCTTGTCTTAAGCGCTGCAATTTTTGAAGTAATTCACGTTGATAATATGGTGGAACCCAACGAGTACGCATAGCAGTTTTCAAAGCAGCCCAAGTAGCTGGAACAGGATATAATCTACAATGTTCAGACCACCAAACACATGCAAAGCTAGTGAAAGCACAAACAGCAGCAGGAACACGTCTCTCCTCAGGATATTGTAAACATGTAAATCGTTGTTCAGTTTCTAACTCCCAAGTAAGATATATATCAGGAACATATCTACCCTCAAATGGTGGAATATTCAATTTCAGTTTAGGGAGATGGTCATGATCTCGTACCTGAGGTGGTGGTGCCGGCCTACCGTTGCGAATATATACCTGAGGTCGACCTGATGGTGGTGGTGCTGGTGGCTGCACGTAGTTCTGATTTTGATCAACCTCATCCTCATAATCGCCCGCATAATCGTCATCCTCCTCAGCCGCCGCAGTAGCAGGAGCCAAAAAAGCATCAACAGTAGGTGCAGCGGTACCCGAATTTTGACCAGTCTCAATTGGAACGCGCTGTGCTCGTCGCACTTGATTTGGAAGGCGGCGTTGGAGATGTGGTTGTTGTTGTTGTAGAGGTGCGACATATGCAGCCGGTGGTGGTTGGGGAAGACGCTTGAGTAATTCAGTAAACTTGTTATCCAGCTTTGTCTCGAACGACTTCTCCACGGCATCTATCTTCTCCATAGCCTCTTCAAATCTGTTTAGCACATCTCCCACCTGGCCACTCATCATTTGCTGAAATTTATCATGCAACTCCTTGTTCGTCATGTTCTCCCAATCAGTCTCATCGGCTTGTGATCCTGCCATGGTTAGCAGCAATAGAAACACAAAGAATATGATCCTACAGACTACTAGGGAGTGGTGCACGAGGTAGGAAACCATACACAATTTCAAAAGGGCACATCTTAATAGTAGAATGCAATGAACGATTATAAGCAAACTCAATATGAGGCAAGCATTCTTCCCACATTTTCTTATTATTCTTCAAAACAGCCCTAAGCATAGTAGACAATGTTCTATTGACTACTTCAGTTTGTCCATCAGTTTGGGGGTGACAAGCAGTACTAAAAAGTAGTTTAGTCCCCAACTTAGCCCATAAACATCTCCAAAAGTGGCTAAGAAATTTAGTATCACGATCTGAAACAATAGTATTTGGCACACCATGCAAATGAATAATTTCACGGAAGAACAAATCAGCAACATTAACAGCATCATCGCTTTTATGACATGGTATAAAGTGTGCCATTTTTTAGAATCTATCCACGACAACAAATATGCTATCCCTCCCCTTCTTTGTTCCAGGTAAACCTAAAACAAAGTCCATAGATATATCCTCCCAAGGAACACTAGGTACAGGCAAAGGCATATAGAAACCATGAGGATTGAGTCGTGACTTAGCTTTTTGACATGTAGTGCAGCGAGCAACAAAACGCTCAACATCCCGTCTCATCTTTGGCCAAAAGAAATGTGTAGCGAGCATATAGTTCTTTATGACAAGTAGAATAATTCAGACTAGGCCCACTCAATTTTTCAGAAAAGTATGCAACAGGTTTACCATCTTGTAATAACACACCTCCTAATCCAATTCCACTAGCATCACATTCAAGCTCGAAAGTCTTATTAAAATCAGGAAGTTGGGGTAAAGGAGCATGTGTCAACTTATCTTTCAATACCGTGAAGGCTTCTTCCTGTGCGGTACCCCAAACAAAAGGCACATCCTTCTTTGTAAGCTCGTTGAGAGGTGCAGCAATGGTGCTAAAATCTCTCACAAAACGCCTATAGAAACCAGCGAGTCCAAGAAAACTCCGCACTTGTGTGACCGTTTTGGGCTGCGGCCAACTCTCAATAGCTTCAATCTTGGCTTTATCAACTTCAATTCCCTGTGGAGTAACAACATAGCCAAGAAAAGATACTCGGTCGGTGCAAAAGGTGCACTTCCCAAGGTTACCAAACAAACGTGCATCACGTAGAGCAATAAAAACAGCACGTAAATGTTCCAAATGTTCTTCCAAAGATTTACTATAAATCAGTATATCATCAAAATAGACTACCACAAATCGTCCAATGAACGCACGTAAAACTTCGTTCATTAGTCTCATGAAAGTACTAGGTGCATTAGTTAACCCAAAAGGCATGACTAACCACTCATATAAACCAAACTTAGTTTTAAATGCAGTTTTCCATTCATCTCCCAATTTCATACGAATTTGATGGTATCCACTACGCAAATCAACTTTGGAGAATATTGTAGAGCCACTCAATTCATCAAGCATATCATCTAGCCTAGGAATAGGATGACGATAACGAATAGTAATATTATTAATGCCTCTACAATCAACACACATACGCGACGTACCATCCTTTTTAGGCACGAGTATAATAGGAACAGCACAAGGACTAAGAGATTCGCGTATATAACCTTTGTCGAGCAGCTCCTGTACTTGACGCATAATCTCCTTCGTCTCCTCTGGATTGGTACGGTATGGTGCACGGTTGGGTAGCGATGCACCGGGAATTAAGTCAATTTGATGCTCAATCCCTCGAATAGGTGGTAATCCCGGTGGCACGTCTTGTGGGAAGACGTCAGCGAACTCCTGCAAAATGTTAGTGACAGCGGGGGCAAAGAGGAAGGCACGTCCTCGAATGAAAATAATGCCTCTTTGCACACAAAAGCATAGCAAACAGATTTGTGGAAATCTAGTTCATCAATATCAGATTTTGTGGCAAGTAAACATGCACTTTTCAATTTAATTTCAGAAACAACACTAGATGGTTTATTATTAGGTTTCATTTGTTGCTCAAATTCCTTTGCCACAATCTGATTTTCACTCTTATTTTTCTCCTGTTTTGCTTTATTAGCTCTATTAATGTCATCTTTCAAAATGGAATCAGGAGTCATAGGAAGCAAAGTAATATTTTTATCCTTATGAACAAGAGTATACTGATTGTTTCTACCATGGTGTACAGAATTTTTATCAAATTGCCATGGTCTACCTAGTAATAAGGAACATGCTTGCATGGGTACCACATCACAATCAACATAATCAGCATATGTAGAGATACTAAAATGCACACGAACAGTACGTGTTACCTTAACCTTGCCGCTGTTGTTGAACCATTGGATGTAGTAAGAATGTGGATGTGGTCTTGTGGTGAGAGATAGCTTCTCCACCATCTCCATGCTAGCCAAGTTGTTACAGCTCCCTCCATCTATGATGACGCGAACAGAACGTTCCTTCACAACTCCCTTTGTATGGAACAAATTATGCCTCTGATTTTGCTCTGCTTGTGTGACCTGCACACTCAAAACACGTTGAGCAACTAAACATTCATACCTGTCAGCGTCTTCAGGAGCCATGTATTGCGTCTCATTTTCAGAATCATCTCCACCATGTTCTTCACGGGTAATAATGGCCAAAGTCTCCTCATCATAGTCACTAGCGGACTCATACCCACCATCCTCAGTAGCAATCATCACACGCTGAGATTTGCATTCTCTCGCAAAATGTCCTCTTCCCTTACAACGACGACAAATAATATCACTTGTGTGCCCTGTTGACGCCATGGAAGAAGAAGAGCTCTGCACAGGCCCGGCAGGTGCGCTCTTGGCAGAGAGTGGTGGTTGTGCCTCCTTTCTTGTATCACGGCTGGAGGTGGCACCTGATGGAGGTGATGGTGAAGTGGAAGTAGAGGATGCACGTGGTGTCCATGATGAAGGTCGACCTGCAGAAAAGTTAGTTCGCGCCAATGCGTGTCGATCCTGCACTTCACGTTCAGCTTTACAAGCAAGATGGAATAAACGAGTGATATTATTATAATCCTTATACTCTAGAATGGTTTGAATCTCTTTATCTAATCCACCCATAAAACGTGCAAGCATAGCTTCATTCTCCTCAACAATACCACGTCTAATCATGCCAGTTTGTAATTCCTGATAATATTCTTCTACAGAATTTTTCCCTTGTCTTAAGAGCTGCAATTTTTGAAGTAATTCACGTTGATAATATGGTGGAACCCAACGAGTACGCATAGCAGTTTTCAAAGCAGCCCAAGTAGCTGGAACAGGATATAATCTACAATGTTCAGACCACCAAACACATGCAAAGCTAGTGAAAGCACAAACAGCAGCAGGAACACGTCTCTCCTCAGGATATTGTAAACATGTAAATCGTTGTTCAGTTTCTAACTCCCAAGTAAGATATATATCAGGAATGTATCTACCCTCAAATGGTGGAATATTCAATTTCAGTTTAGGGAGATGGTCATGATCTCGTACCTGAGGTGGTGGTGCTGGCCTACCGTTGCGAATATATACCTGAGGTCGACCTGCTGGTGGTGGTGCTGGTGGCTGCACGTAGTTCTGATTTTGATCAACCTCATCCTCATAATCGCCCGCATAATCGTCATCCTCCTCAGCCGCCGCAGGAGCAGGAGCCAAAGAAGCATCAACAGTAGGTGCAGCGGCACCCGAATTTTGACCAGTCTCAATTGGAATGCGCTGTGCTCGTCCTACTTGATTTGGAAGGCGGCGTTGGAGATGTGGTTGTTGTTGTTGTAGAGGTGCGACATATGCAGCCGGTGGTGGTTGGGGAAGACGCTTAAGTAATTCAGTAAACTTGTTATCCAGCTTTGTCTCGAACGACTTCTCCACGGCATCTATCTTCTCCATAGCCTCTTCAAATCTGTTTAGCACATCTCCCACCTGGCCACTCATCATTTGCTGAAATTTATCATGCAACTCCTTGTTCGTCATGTTCTCCCAATCAGTCTTAGCGGCTTGTGATCCTGGCATGGTTAGCAGCAATAGAAACACAAAAGAATATGATCCTACAGACTACTAGGAAGTGGTGGTGATGGTGGTGTGTCACAAATCCTTCAAGCGAATCTCAAATTCTTACCAGTTCTTACCCAGCAGCAGGTGGTGATCGGCAACCGTTGTAGTCAAAACTCTCAAAGCTTGGATAGAGCGATTACCAGGGAGAGTCAAACGCACGATGTAGATGTATGTGGAGCTGGGAAGGCTTATAATATGGTAGCAAAATTGGTCAGAAATAATCAATTCAGAGATGCAAAGTTGAATAAACGCTCAACGACGGTACTGTGCTGGTCCTAGGCTAGACAGTGCTAGAGACGCGAGCCTAGAACACTAACAAAATCACGGCGCTGCACTTAAACAAGGGAAAAGCACACTCTGGAATTTTTTTTTGCTCTTTTTTTTCGCGCTCCTCTTTTTTTTGCGGAAAAACATTATAATGACGAGTGTCTCAAAACTCTTCCCAGGTCAAACTGACAGGATAGGCACAAAAAAAATTTGACTATTTTTTTTCGGAAATCAGGGCAGCGACGATGAAAAAGTGCGACAAAAAATCACTATGATGGCGAGTGTCTCAAAACACTCCCCGGGACCTAAAAAAAGGATAGGGAAAAAATATTTTTGGTCGCCCAAATTTTGGACTAAAAACTGCCCGGGGGTCTCCAGACTTTTTTTTGTGGCTTTTTCGTGGACTGTAGGTATGAAGAACAGACTCGATCTAAACTACGAAAAACTGTAAAATCTCACCGAGCAGCCTGGAAATTTGATACCACTTGATAGAGGCAAAGGTGTCCCGTCTTTCGATGAGATGATGGATATCGTTTTGGTGGAAGTCGACTTTGACGATCCGACTACGAATGTGCGATGACGTCGCGCCTTAGCAATCGCTAAACCAACTCCGAGAGGTTATTGACCACGCCGGAGCACGTTCAACCTGACCACGAGGGTCTGTTTCCTGTGAGCAAACGAGGAACAAGCAAGAAACTGAGATTGCAATCTGGATATTGCGAATATAAGATGAAAGCTTTATTGATCAAGGTGGGGTTCTGTGACGCCTTTGTCTGGTCGTTGAACACAAACGAAGTACGCGAAGTTGCAGCTATGGCGAACTTTTAATCTAAACAAAACCCAAAGTCTAAACGACGCCCTAAGGGCTGTATATATGGAGGAAGAGGGGGGAATTTCGTGGCCCTTGGGGAAGGGGTCCGAAACCAATCCTATCTCTTGTTTCCCCACACATACGGACTCTAAAAATAGCCTATACTCAAGTATTTCGAAATTACATGGGCTGGCCCAATAATAAGGTGACGCAGCACCTAGAATAGCCTCAAAGTTATGAAGTAGCATCTTGTATATTTCGTCCAAGGCTTCATGCACGCATTATGGTGGCTTCAATGTCCTGAAATCATCACTTGTAACTTCGTTCTTGTCCCCCATGTGCATGCCATCATCTCCATTGTTGTTCTTGCTCCAATGTTCATCCTTCTCAAAGCTAGGCCCTTCATTTGTAAGCAAAACAAATGTATCCAATTTAGGCAGCATCATATTCTCATGAACATTAGAATCATTACCAAGAAACGAAAGTACCTGGTAATTTAATTGGCGTGCGCGAGCTCTAGTAATTGGTCCAGTATGTATAGCAGCAGGGGCTGTGGGTGTAACAATGGTATTGATGTCCTCATCATTACCTCTTTGCACCATATACCTAGTGCCATGAATATTGCCATTGTTGCATCATATTATTCGTGCGCTTGTGCTTCTAATGGTTATGTGCAAGAGAAGAGAACCATCATGATGGATGATGTGTTTATCTACCATGCGCATACGTTCTTTGTTTTGTTGTGTGCATGTGTAGGATACTTGGACTTTGTGTCGACTTCCGCTTCACGTGAGTTGACCATTCGAGCTCTTGAGAGCGAGCCTCATACATTCGACCACGACTCGTTTCTACGCCACCTTTCCTACCACTTCGGCATTGTGAAGAATGCACAAGGACACGCCATCAAGGTGATATCTTTCTTGAGCATGGATATTGCGGATCATACTACTTGTGTTGCTTGCACCATGAGACTTATTGTTCATCTTGGCCCACTTGATTGCACACTTGATAGAGATCTTGCTTCGACTTGTCATTTTCACCGTCCCATGCATCATGATATATATGCCTTGTGTGTTGCATCCAATTCTTGGATTACTTGCTCCTCTCATATGTTTGGTTGCAACAATGTCATCCCTTCACATATGCCATGTCCCATTGCTTGTCACATGATTGACTTGATTGCCTCACACATGATGAACAATTGCTCTTTCTATTGTGTTGAGTGCCACACTATGTTCACTACACCCTATGCACATTATGCTTGGATTGTCTTACACTCAACCCATGTGTTTAGGCATCTCATCTTCTTAGGTGTCGTGAATGATTCCTATGCCTACCATAGACCTTTCATTGAGCGCTTTGCCCATGCTTGCTATGAACGAGAGGTAGATGCTTATTCTCTTGACACACATATTTACATCTCTACCTCCAATTTACATGCTTGCCCCCATGATATCTTTGCTTGTGCTCGATTGATATACTTACATGCCATGTCTCAATCCTTTGTCACACCATATGCTTTGCATGATGACGACACTTGTTTGGTGAATCACCTCTTGAATGCTTGGTTTTGCACTAACGCTAGCCACATTTGTTTTTCCAAGTGTTTGTTGTCCTTACTCCTTTTGAAGGAATCACAAGACGGTGCGACATTGGAGAGTGCCCATTTCGAGCTTCAAGATGACACGTACTTGGTGAACGTCCACTTCTACACGGCGAAGCCATCTCTTTTCCATGGTGATTTGGTTTTCGATCCGAGGTCGGATCTTTCCCAAGGGAGGGGAGATGATGCGGAGCATCCTATGGACATCACCATGTCAAGAGTCCATTCGGCGAGTGACACGTGCGACATCTACTTCACATACGCAAAGGTGAATCATCTCGTTTACATGTGCTCACTTGACCCCTTCGAGGATGGTATACTACTTGACACTCCACTCGTGTGCATGCATAGGTATTGTCGGAACACTACGGACGACGAGGAGGAGTGCAAGTGCCAAGGTACAACTACACCATCCGCGAGGGAGGCCTGGAAGCGACGACGGAAGAAGACGGAGCTGCTGAAGCTACAGCGGCCGGACATCCGGGCCAAAGGGCGGACATCCGGCGCCTGTGCAGCCGCCAAGGAGCTGCACCAACAGACGGCCAACAGCATCAGCGGCCGGACATCGGCGCCAGCCCCGGACATCCAGCGCCTCGCCAAAGCCCGGACATCCGACCCTTCCCCCGGAAATCCGGCATCAACGACAGAAGACATCCAGAAGTTTTACCCTCCAGCCCGGACATCCGGCCCCCAGCCCGTACATCCGGCCCCTCCTGAAGCCCCGGACATCTGGCTCGTCGCCCGGACATCCGGCCACCCCTGTCTGCGCACAGTAAGGGCCGAGGCCCGTGTACCCCTTCGACCCCCTAGACTATATATACTCTTTCTCCTCCATCTTTCTAGGGTTAGCAAAGGATTAGCTCATTTAGAGATAGAGCTTTGCTCATCCATATCGGATCTACTCCACGAGAGAGACTGCGGCCCCTCTACGGAGAAGATCCTCCTTGGATTCAAGACCCCTCACGGGAAGATCCCCTCGTGGATTCAAGACCTCCTCACGGAGAAGAACCGGTTACCATTTGTATCGTCCGTTGTTGGCTTTGGATCTTGTATCTTACCTTTGTGTTCATCGATCTAGCGCATGTGTGATCTATTCTTGTTGGTTGAGTGATTTCTCTCGTGTTCCTCTCGTGTTTCCCCTCGTGTTCATCACGTTCTTCGTAGGGATCCGCTCCTTTCATGAAACATCGGCCATCTAGGGTTCCACCCTACATCAGCTGGGGTCCTGGCGCACTCTATATAAGCCACCCCCCTCCACTGGCACAAGGGTTCGCACCCCCTATAACTTCACGCATGATCCAGTCGACCGCCTCCGGGCACCGAGACGTAGGGTTGTTACTTCCTCCGGGAAGGGCCTGAACTCGTAAATCTTGCGTGCACAACCACATCGTAGCTAGGATCTTGCCTCCTCCTACATACCCCCTATTCTACTGTCAGACTTAGAACCATGACAATGCCCACAACAGGTCTATGTTTATCCCTTTTATCAGGATTAGCAATTCTAGCAGCTTCTTCACAAAAATAAATAACATGCCCATCCATATCTTCTTCCAAGAGATCTTTAACAATAGCAACGCTAGGTTCTACTTTGATTTGTTCATCAGGCTTAGGTGTTCTAATATAGCTTTTGTGATAGAGGCAACGGGTGTCCCAATCTTTTGATGAGATGATAACTATCGATTTGGTGGAGTCGACTTTGACGATCCGACTATAAACGTGCACGACGTTGCGCCTTAGCAATCGCTAAACCAACTCCGAGAGGTTATTGAGCACGCCGGAGCACGATCAACCTGACCACGAAGGTCTATTCCTGCACGCAGTCGAAGAACAAGCAAGAATATGATAATGCAATCTGAATATTGCGAATATAGATGAAGTATTGATAAAGGTGGGGATCCGAAAGCGGTCTTGGTCTGGTCGTTGGACACAAACGAAGTACACCAACTTGCAATGGCTAACTTTTAACTAAATAAATCCCAAGGAAAAAGCTACTAGACGGATCTACTTATATAGGAGCAAGGGGTGGTGGCCAAGGAGGTGGAAGGACGTCCCAAGGCAGCCTAAAACTAACCCTAGGTCGTACAAGGCTCATGGGCCCAAGTGGAGGTGATGCAACACCTTTGGGCTTGTTGTTTGACTCGGATTCTCCTACGGCGTCAGATTGTTTCATCGATATCTCAATGCTCCGGATGAATTTGAAGGTGAATCCAATTGGATTCGAAAGAGCACGAAATCTACTTTTCGACAAAAAAAGAATCACCCAATTCAGAGTCCATATAAAAAAGTTGTTGGCGTTTTGAGTCAGGTATGTCTGTGCAGTCCGAATCTGAATCCAGAACGTGAGAGACTTGGACACTATCTTCTGTTGGCCCAGAAGTGACGTGAGAGGACTTTTTGAACAGAACCTAAACTTCTCCTTTTCCCTTATCTTCATATGTGGATTGTACAAATGTCCCATACACCTGCAATTAGACAAAACAGAAAAGTGTGTGAAGTATTTTTGTTCTGGATAACATAAATAGATTATTGAATAGTTTGCACTAGAAATCACTTGACAAATATGCATGTATGCAATATTTTTGGTCGTATCCAAGGTAGTCATGTCCTCATCATCCTCCCCTTCTTGAAAACAAAGCCGTCCTCGGCGTTGCTTAATCTGAAATGTGGCTAACAAAAAAGACAAAGTGTACATGTTGTATATGTATATGTCATCCATTTTTACTTCCCTTGATTTTTGCACATATGACACATGTATACATAAGTAACTTTCATAGATCATAAAATATAAAGCCAAAATATTATCATAAGTAGAAGGCATGAAAATATTGCAACTCAGTTTGGACATATAAGTGAAACTCTTATTCATATCAAACGATTGACAATATTCACCATTAAACCATCCCAACATTGGTGAATAAACCTCACGTGCATCAAATTTACATGCTACAACGTGCTTAAATAAGAAAACATGCAATAAGTTATTTGACACAGAATGATCACCAAGATTAGAGGTCATATCAAAATGATTAAACATTGCACAATTATTTTAAAATGTATTTGATCCAAATCTGATTTATTTCCTGATTCACATGGTTCTTTGACATCAATAGTTAATTCAATGGGCGCACTCAAAATTGTTGGTATTTTAGTTGTTTGATCACATGATGCATTCATGACAGTAAGATGATTCTCTAAAATAGGTGGCATGCTCAAATCAACAGGTAACTCAGCACATGATGTATTTAAGTTAATTAGGCATGCATCATTCTCATGTGAAGTTATATCATCAATACCTTTATTGTTACCTTGTCGCAAAGATGTAGCTGATGTAGGTATGGACAATGACAATGTACCAAACACTTGAGATGATGTCGCACTCACAATCTAAGGTGTGGCTGCTCTAGTAGGTGCAATGGTGTAGGAACCAACCGATGGTGATGAGCATGAATTGGAATAGTAGTTGTTGTAGTCACCCAATGCATCCTCCTCTATCTGTCTCTCAAAGGTACAAGCGTGAACATACATAACAGTAATGCAACGAGGAATATACCGAAATCTTGCACGAATATCATGGTTATCATCCTCGGGTTCTTCTATGTCACAATGATGCATATAAGATTTGAACTCTTGGTAGTAAGCATGTACAGTGTTGTTGCCTTGTTTAAATTGTTCAAATTTGCGAAGCAATTCATGACGATAGTAAGGAGGGAAAAATTGTTGTCTCATTACATCTTTCAAATCTTTCCAAGTTGTGGGTTGGTTATCAATGTTTTTCTTACAATGCACACTCCACCAAACAGAAGCAAAACCAGTAAATGCTCTAGTGGCAACTCGTACTCGCTCAAGTTCAGAAAAGTCATGGTGACTAAAAACTTGTTCTACTTCAAGCTCCCAAGCTAGATAAATAGCAGGATTAAATCTACCCTCAAATGACGGTAAAGAGATAACCTGACCATGTGCTTGTGTGTGTTGTCCCACCTCTTGTGATGGTAAAGATGTATCCGTCATCCAAGAACTTCTATCTCCGGAACCTGTCATGATTAGTAGAAAAAAGAAACAAAATTCAAGGATAATGTTCCTATGAACTACTAGGATGTGGTGGTAAAGCGCTCACAGTAAAGCAAATATCAATATCTTACAAGTTCTTACCAAGCAGCAGGTCGTAACAGGCAACCAGCGGTGTCAAATAACTCCGAAGATTGAGTAAAGCGATTGCAGGGGAACGTACGTATACACGGTGTAGAAATATGTGGAGCTTGGAAGGCTTGAATATATGGTAGAAAAAGATTAGCAATAATCAATTCAGAGATGCAATGTTGAATAAACGTTCAACGACGGTACTGTGCTGGTCCTAGGCTAGACCGGAACTAGAGACGCGAGCCTAGAACACTAATGAGGTCACGGCATAGCACAACTAGCATCAATAAAGGATATGAAGTAGCTATGGACAGCAAGATATAAGTGAAGATCACAATAGCAGTAAAGATAATGATGTGAAACCACACCCAAGCAAGTTATATCAACAACTTTCTCTCCAACTTTTCTCTGGAAAATTTTGTGCTAATTTTCTAGTAAATTTTCTCAAGAATGGCATTGACTCAAGCTTTCAAACTCAAAAAGAATCACTCAATTCCGAGTTGATATGAGGAGTCAAAAAAATTCTAAAACTGGCTTGAAAAACTAGAATAGGCTGTATTCACGAACTTCGGAGGGCAAAACGACCTATGGAGAAGCCGATTTTGAGGTGCCAAATATTGAACTAGCCTACGCAACTATTTAGATGCGGCTCGTCACTAGCTTCCATTTGAGTAACTCGCGGAGCCAAAACGGACTTCGTATGAGGAAGTTATGCCTGTTTTACCGAACAGTGCACAAAACAGATTCCAATCCGAATTCAACTACGAGATTGAGTCTAGATAGATCCGGAATTTTGTTTTTTTTTCTTCTCTCTTTTTTTTCCTCACGCATTTTTTCTTTTTTTCTTTCTCTCTCTTTTTCTCTGACTTTTTTTTTATTTTTTCTCTTTCTTTTTCTCTGTCTTTTTTTTCTCTCTCCCTCTTTCCAAAACAAACAAGATAAGATGCAGATTGGATCAAGCGAAGATGTGAACGATCTCAACTATGATTATGACAATGAACGATGGGTAGCACGTACAGGAAATTGATGGATGGGTGGTGGACAGCGGAAGGGATAATGATGCAGCGGCGGCGTGACTAATGTGAACAGAACTCGAAACTCTAAACGAACTAGACACTAAGACCAGCAACTCGACACAACGATGCAACCGATAATTCAACTATGCAAGCAATGAAAAGAAAATTGCAAAGGCTCAGACTGGCTTGGACAAAGGATGAATAGATCTAACTTTTTTATGTGGCTTTTTCTTGGACAATAGGTAAGAAAATAAATCTAATCTAGTAAAAACTGGAAATTCTCACCGAGCAACCTGAAAACTGATACCACTTGATAGAGGCGAGGGTCCCGAACTTTCGATGAGATGATAACTATCGATTTGGTGGAGTCGACTTTGACGATCCGACTACAAATGTGCAAGACGTTGCGCCTTAGCAATCGCTAAACCAACTCCGAGAGGTTATTGACCACGCCGGAGCATGATCAACCTGACCACGAAGGTCTATTCCTGCACACAATCGAAGAACAAGCAAGAATATGATAATGCAATCAGAATATTGCGAATATAGATGAAGTATTGATAAAGGTGGGGATCCGAAAGCGGTCTTGGTCTGGTCGTTGGACACAAACGAAGTACACCAAGTTGCAATGGCTAACTTTTAACTAAATAAATCCCAAGGAAAAAGCTACTAGATGGATCTACTTATATAGGAGCAAGGGGTGGCGGCCAAGGAGGTGGAAGGACGTCCCAAGGTAGCCTAAAACTAACCCTAGGTCGTACAAGGCTCATGGGCCCAAGTGGAGATGATGCAACACCTTTGGACTTGTTGTTTGACTCAGATTCTGCTGCAGCGTCAGATTGTTTCTTCGATATCTCAATGCTCCGGATGAATTTGAAGGTGAATCCAACTGGATTGGAAGGAGCACGAAATCTACTTTTCAACAAAAAAAGAATCACCCAATTCGGAGTCCGTATGAAAAAGTTGTTGGCGTTTTGAGTCAGGTATGTCTGTGTAGTCCGAATCTGAATCCAGACCGTGAGAGACTTGGACTCTATCTTCTGTTGGCCCAAAAGTGACATGAGAGGACTTTTTGAACAGAACCTAAACTTCTCATTTTCCCTTATCTTCATATGTGGATTGTACAAATGTCCCATACACCTGCAATTAGACAAAACACAAAAGTGTGTGAAGTATTTTTTTTCTGGATAACATAAATAGATTATTGAATAGTTTGCACTAGAAATCACCGGACAAATATGCATGTATGCAATATTTTTGGTCGTATCCAAGGTAGTCATGTCCTCATCATTTTGTTAACCACAGTTGAAACTTTAGCATGTTCCTTTATCCTAACTGGAAAAGGTGGTTTCTCAATATAACCAGAAGGGACAACTGGATCAACATTATAAAGTATAGTTTCTTCTTTCGCTGGTACCGGTTCTTTAATTTCTTCTTTACTAGGTGGGTGATATCTTTAGGGAGTTCAACATGAGTAGCAAATGATTCACAAAAGGAGGCTACTATCTCAGAGTCAAGTCCATATTTAGTGCTAAACTTTTGAAAAGCATCGGTATTCATAAAAGATTTAACACAATCATACTTATGTTTAATACCTGAATCTTTACCTTCGTCGAGCTCCCAATCTTCAGAGTTGTGTTTAATTCTTTCCAAATTATCCCACCGGAACTCAATAGTATTCTTCATAAAAGAACCAGCACAAGAAGTATCAAGCATGGTTTCATCATTACGAGAAAGCCGACCATAAAAATTCTGGATAATAATTTCTCTTGAGAGCTCATGATTGGGGCATGAATATAACATTGACTTAAGCCTCCCCCAAGCTAGAGCGATACTTTCTCCTTCACGAGGCCAAAAATTATATATATATAATTCCGATCACGATTAACTAGATGCATAGGATAATTTTTTTGATGGAACTCCAATTTCAAATGATTCCAATTCCATGATCCAATATCATCGCATAGCCTATACCATGCCAATGCTTTTCCCTTCAAAGATAAGGGAAAACCTTTTTCATAACTTCATCGCCGGGTAAACCTGCAAGCTTAAACAATCCACAAATTTGTTCTACATATATCAAGTGCATATCAGGATGTTCGGTTCCATCTCCTGCATAAGGATTAGCTAGCAGTTGTTCTATCATACTCGAAGGAATTTCATATTCAATATTTTCAGTAGGTGCAGTAGGTTGAGGGGTAGCTAATTGTGGTTCCGGACAAGGTGAAGATACCCCGGAACAAACCCCTCAAAGAATTGTTTTCCATAGTAACAAGTGACAATAAATTTCAGCACACTATATAAATGTTTCGATACCAAATTCCACTTACCAAAGGCGCTTTACTCCCCGGCAACGGCGCCAGAAAATAGCCTTGATGACCCACAAGTATAGGGGATCAATTGTAGCTCTTTTCGATAAGTAAGAGTGTCGAACCCAACGAGGAGCAGAATGAAATGACAAGTAGTTTTCAGTAAGGTAATGTCTGCAAGTGCTAAAATTGTAAGTAGCAGAGTAGTTCGATAGCAAGATAATTTGTAATGAGCAAGTAACGATATTAGTAAGAAAAGTGCAGCAAGGTAGCCCAATCCTTCTGAGGCAAAGGACATGCCAAAACGGTCTCTTATGATAAGCAAAGCGTTCTTGAGGGTACATGGGAATTTCATCTACTCACTTTCATCATGTTGGTTTAATTCGTGTTCGCTACTTTGATAATTTGATATGTGGGTGGACCGGTGCTTAGGTGCTGTTCTTACTTGAATAAACCTCCTACTTATGATTAACCCTCCCGCAAGCATCCGCAACTACGATAAAAGTATTTAGAATAAATTCTAACCATAGCATTAAACTTGTGGATCCAATCGGTCCCTTATAGAATATCGCATAAACTGGGGTTTAAGCTTCTGTCACTCTCGCAACCCATCATCTAATTGCTACTCCACAATGCATTCCCTTAGGGCCAAATATGGTGAAGTGTCATGTAGTCGATGTTCACATGACACCACCAAGGGAATAACAACATACATACTATCAAAATATCGAACAAATATCAAATTTACATGATTACTTGCAACATGATTTCTCCCGCGACCTCAAGAACAAAAGTAACTACTCATAAATGATAAACATGCTCAAGATCAGAGGGGTATTAAATAGCATAATGGATCTGAACATATAATCTTCCACCAAATAAACCATATAGTAATCAACTACAAGATCAACACTACTAGTCACCCACAAGCACCAATCTATAGTTCTGGTAACAAGATTGAACACAAGAGATGAACTAGGGTTTTAGACGAGATGGTGCTGTTGAAGATGTTGATGGAGATTGCCCTCCCCAAGATGGGAGAGTTGTTGGTGATGATGACGACGATGATTTTCCCCTCTGGGAGGGAAGTTCCCCCGGCGGAATCGCTCCATCGGAGCGCAAAAGTGCTCCTGCGCAAGTTCCGCCTTGAGACGGCGGCGCTCCGTCCTGAAAGTCCTCTCCTAATTTTTTCTAGGTCAAAATGACCTATATACCAGAAAATGGGCACCGGAGGTGGGCCTGGGTGAGCACAACCCACCAGGGCGCGCCTGGGCTCCCTGGCGCACCCAGGTGGGTTGTGCCCACCTGGTGGGCCCCCTCTGGTAGTTATTTGCTCTAATAATTCTTAAATATTCCATAAAAAATCTCCGTGAAGTTTCAGCTTGTTTGGAGTTGTGCAGAATAGGTAGCCTGACGTAACTTTTCCAGGTCCAGATTTCCAGCTGCCGGAATTCTCCCTCTTTGTGTGTACCTTGCAAATTATGAGAGAAAAGGCATTAGAATTACTCCAAAAAGCAAGAAAACATGATGCAAAATGGACGTATCAGTGCACTTAGGGTCAAATGACCCTGTACCCCCGTTTTCCTCTTATTTCATCCCTAGCCTATATAAACTCATCCCCTAGCTCATTAGAGAGGATAGCAAAGTATATGTGAGATATTGAGAGAGCTTTGCTCATCTTCCTCCTCTTGGAGATCATGACCTCCTAAGGGAGAAGATCCTCTTTTGGATATTAAGGCCTCCTCTTGGAGAAGGATCCCCATCATAGGATCAACATCAAGACCTCTTTCCTCATAGGATTGGGATGAACTAGTTACCTCTTGTATCTTCTTGTGTTGGATTTGGACCTTTGTATCCCACTTTGTGTAATTGGATCTAGCACATGTGTGATTGGATCAAGTCAATTTGAGTGTTCCTCTTGTTTTCCCCCTTTGTGTTCTTGTTCTTGGGGACTTCCCCTCCAATTCGTGAACGATCTCCATCTAGGGTTCCACCCTACAACAACTACCACTATGAGCAAGAGAGGAATTATGCAGTACATGAGGCGCCGGTTCTGATTCCTCTCTCGTGCTAGTGTGAACCTCGAGTAACTAGTTTACGCTTCTTGTTTTCTATCGAACCCTTTCTGGCTGCCGCCCGAGAACCCTGACACTTGGGCCTGACACTCTCGCCACTCATCGTACACTCCGGGAACCCTCCTAATGTACACGGCATAGCACTTCTTCGCCATCAAGGACCTATGTACCTGTGAGAGATGCAACATAATATACTTGAGCAACACGAAGAGAAAGAGTTAGCAAATAGATGAAACATGTAGTAAACATAATCTACGCAGGTTCATCGTACGCAAACTAATTAACTAGCGTTACGCAAGTTCAACAGGACCGTTTACATCACAAAGTTTCATCGCTACAGAAAGTACAAATTCAACCGACACATCATCATCCACATCATCAATCACTGGAAGTTCCATCCATCCAGATCCAAGAGGATGCACCCAAGCTTCATGAAAGACGTCAGGTCCATACGTTGTAGGCCTATGCAAGTTTGGATGTCAGCTCGCGATATAGGGCCATGGTGGAATATCCCATTCTCTTCGACGACTTCTTTCATGATGATCATTGCAATGTCCTTCTGGATGCGAAAGAAGTCATCTCCGAGTTTATAATCCAGTTCGGCTCCTAAGGATTCTGCCCATTTGCGGATATGCTCATCGTTTCTGGTTGTCATGTGAAGATGTTGGCAACCCCTTCTGAACTGCATCATGAGATGGTGGACGTAGAATCCATCTTTCTTACTTGCTATCGGTTGATGGACGCAACAGAAGTTAGTTTTATGCCCAAAATCCGACGCGCCCTTCCTTTGTTTCCTTCGATGTGGCTACCCCTCATGTTGAAGCCGTGGAGAGCACCATCAAGAATATTCATTATGTGGGTGTAGTCCTTCTTCTTGAAGTTTCTGCATGAGTCGAAATACACAGCGTGGGAGACTCATGGGGAAAGAACGATAAGGATAGCGCGCCCCTCGTCGCGCAAAAAAATACACCTCAAATTAGCCTCCATATGAGTGAAGGAATGATTGAAATGTACAAAAGGGCTATCAGACAATGACTTACATTGGATGATAAGGTAGGAGAACCGTTTCCTTGTCCTTATTTCTGATCATGAACTCTTCGATGTACTCCCTAGCGGCTTGACGTTCAAAGTCACCGAGACTCAAGAAGGACTCATGCATGTAGTATGGATTCGCCACCAAGATCTGCGAGATTTGGTCTCTCCTGATGATGAAGTTTGTATGTAGCACAAAAAGGCAAGCGATTATAAAATCAAGCTGCCTTGTGAGAAACATCTCAAAGATGTGATCAAACCGCAGGAAGAACACCTCTACGGGGAGTCTATCGATGTACCACTTGGCCTGAAGCACACGAACCGCATAAAGCGGGTATCCAGGAGCCTTTGAGGCGAGAAGGCTTTTCTCTGTCGACAACACATGGTCATCCAGTCTCCTGAGATCCCTTGATATGCCCTCTAGCGGTTTTGGCGGTAGGATCAGCTCGCCTGCAACATGGATAAACGCCGCACCTTTGATCGGTACACGGTCTGCAAAATTGGTCGGTGGAACCGACTGGCTGCTAGAAGCTTTGGCGGCAGCAGAGCCTCTCCTCGGCGGCCTCTTCCTTTGCTTTTTCTTGGGTTGAGGTAGTGAGCCTTCTAGACCCTCGCCCACCACTGTTGTCGGGCTAAGCACCGCACGACCCTCGGGTAGTTGACCCTGGGTTGAGGCGACATCTGGAGGCATGTCCTACGAGTCTTGCATGAAGAGAGACTTCCTGCAATCAACCCTAGGACGTTCCTGCTCTGGCACATCATCCATTTCCTCATCCGCATGCTCATAGCCTGTCGGAGTACGACCAACGAGGATCCCTTTGCACTTTGGTTGGGGTTATCGACGAGCGCAAAGAGCGAATCCAACAGCACACGCGTGAGGATTTCTCAGGTTCGGGCAGCCGTGGAGGCGTAAGACCCTACTCCTGTGCTTGGGTTGTTTAGGTTGTTTGGCTTGGGGCTCAAGTTACAAGCACAGCTTGCCGGAAATACGTGAGCAAGGTGCAACTACTGTGTAAGTGTGAGCAGCGTGTTGACTCGTGCCAAGGTAGCCATGGGCCTCCTTTAATAGACAAAAAGGGGTCACCACAGTGGCAACATAGTCATTACATGTATGTGAATAGTAGCCTCGACGCTATCCAACCTCATCTTGCCGGACTAGGACAGGGGCATTTAATGCACTATGAGCTAGTGGCCATCCTTTGGCAAAAGCGTATCTCCTTCTATGTCGTCGACGTGGATGAGCCTATCTTCTTGACACGTCTACCAGACGGGTGTCAATAAAGTTGATCTGCATCTGACATGCTGACACTCGTCCTGTTGCCTCCCCTTAGGACGCCTTGCCGCTCGACACCTAATATTGACAAGCCATCATCTGGTCGATGAGGTGGAGCGGCTGAAGGGTGAGAGGGAGAACTTTCCGGCAAGGAGCTTGCTGGGTCTGGGCTTGTCGGGACGAAGCTTGCCGGCAATTGGAGTCTTGATCTTCAGTACTAACATTGTACTTTTCGATCACCCGCCTGGAGGTCTTCTTCACGGTCTTGGTGCCCAAGTATTGAGACTTGGGTTGAGCTATCCTCTGGCAAGCCCTTGTCATCCTGAAGGCTGCAACTGCTTGTGCAAAGGTCTAGGGTACTAAAGGACCCCTATTTTAGTACATCGACAGGAGCCCGCGGGCCTGGGCCATACACGCATGCGAGGTGTCATTGGGCTAGGCCCAAATATTGCACATGCACGCGTGGCAGAGAATAACTGTTGTAATCTTCTCTGTTACCACGCCCCCACGACGCGCATTAAACGCAGAACGTGGGAGAGGTGGAACGAAACAGTTGCTAGGGGTAGTGCGCCTGAAAAGTGCAGCCACGTAGGACGAAAAAGAGCCAACCTCCGCGCCTTCCCCATAAAGAGGAAACCACGAGAGGCACTGCTCAATTACCCCCCCTTCGCTTCCAATCTAGCGGTCGCCTCCTTCATCTTCTTGCTCGCGCAAGAACAAAGCACTCTGCTCCTTTTCACCGTCGCTCCACCGCGCCATTCCTCAATCCTCCGTCTCTGCATTCGCCATGGTCCCAAAGAGATCGAAGAAGGCGCTGGACCTAGAGGCGGAGAAGAAGAAGCTTGAGAGGGAGAGGCAGCGGCGGGAGAACACCGTCTTTCCACCGGTGCTGCCGGCCGACGATCTGACCAATGGATATTCGTACGTCTGGTCGAGCAAGACCGACAATCATCCGGCTACAGAAGTCCTTCCGGGGTTGGCTGGTCCAGCGGACAACTAGTTCCACTTCTTTGCCGGGTATTTCTATGGCGGGCTCTGCCCGCCCTTCTCAGAATTTTTTCGTACAGGTCATGCAGTCCTACGGATTTCACTTGCTAGATTTCGCTCCCAATGCTATCAGCTACATGTCCATTTACGCACACCTCTACGAGAACTTCCTGGGGATGGCACCCAATCTTAATCTGTTCCGGCACTTCTTCATCCCCTGAATCGAGAACGACGCTCTCTCCGGGAGTGTCACTTGGATTCAAAGAACGCGGATGAAGGAGCACTATCTTGAGGGAAAACTGCACACCAAATGGAACGAGTGAAGGGCAGATTGGTGTTGGATCAAACAAGACTAGCAAGATGAAATTTGTAACACCCCGATTTTCGACCCTTTCTTTTTCTTTTTGATTTATTTGGTTTTTGAACTAATTTTTCTTTTGGAGCGGTTCTATGGACTTGAAACCTGGGAGATCTTTATTTCTTTCTTCTCCCAAGAGGTTCACCATTCCCAAATCTATCCCAAGATCATGCCATTTCTAATCTAGCCCAACCCAAAATTCTTTTTCTTGGGAATATTCCTTTTTCTATTAAAGGAATAACCCTGTTTGCTCTAGGTTGTGAAGCAACCTATATTTCTGCCTTGCCATTTATTCCCAAATAATTCTCATAAAGTCTTTGGACAATATGTTCCACAAATATGTCGAAACCCTTCCTTGCCCATTTCAAAAATAATTCAGGAATATTCATTTTTCATTCTGTCCAGAATGTCACTTTTGTCAAGGAAGTGCCATTTATCTTTTCTTGATTGCTCCCAAACTTTTTGGGCACTCTTTCCTATCCAAATAATTACCACATGACAAAATTCAGCTCCATTTGGCGAGTGAATCTTCCTCACCAAATTTTCAAAGTTTCTGTCCAGAGAGAAGCTTTGATAAGGAAGTACTAACTACGATTATCCAAATGAGTTGAAATTTTGCAAGCTCCTTCACATGCTCAAACAATCCATCTCCACCAAATTTCAGCCACATCCAATTGTCTATGTGTGCACACCATCCAATCTTTGTTTGTGGTGATATTTCCAGTTTGTGAAGCAACTATATTTTATATTGCTAAAAATTTACCAGAGCATTATCCTACCTATATAATCTCTCTCCACCAAATTTGGGCTCATTCCAGCAAGGCCATATCCCTCCATAATTTTCTCAAGTTTCTGGATAGAGAAGACCACTGTGAATGAAGTACCATTTTGGCAAGTCCAAATGGTATGCAATTTTTACAGCATCTTCTTATGTCCATATCATCTTGATCTACCAAATTTCAGCCCAATTCAACACTCCATGTGAGTGCCTCATCTAAATCAAGTTTCTGGACCCTATTTGTCAGTTATGAAGCAACTATGTTGAATTGTGGTCCAAATCATCTCAAACTTCACAGGACTGTAGTCCTTCCTACCCTAACCCTCTTTGACATCTGCTCTACCTTGTTACCGCTCTCCTTTTACCACAGAGGTATGCCCAAGTTTGCTTCAGCAAACTTTCCTTGATACCTCCCATCCATCCAGAGCTCCTTTTGTTGAGCTATCATCTCAGGAGGGTCCAAGGATGCAAGGACAACACCTGAGACATCTCTTCCCTGGTTCTCGTGCCCTCACCTCGCCATGCCACGTGGTGACCGCATTGTTAGCATGCCTGTGCGTGCGCTTTATGCGTTGGATCGAGTCTTCACAGCGGCGTTCGCGCGTCCCCTGTTGTCGCCCACCCTCCTCCTTCTTCCACCTCGCCCCCTGGACCCCTCCCCCTCCTGTAGCTCCCTCGTCGGCGCGAGCCGCCGCATGCACGTGGGTGCACAGTGCGCTGACATCCCCTATGCACGCCTGTCTTTCCTCCGAGCCCTTGGCTCCATCTTCTGCTCCGGTGGACCTCCCCGACCCTTCACCCATCATCGCCCAAGCTTGCCCGACCGCCCACGCGTCCGCGGTTCGCCAGATCTCCGGCCATGCGTCGAGGACGTCCTGCAGATGGTGACCAACGACCCTGGCTATTTAAGCCATCCCCGACCCCGTCCGACCTCACCACTCACCTCTTCCCTCTCCTAATCGCCCCCTAGCTGTTGTAGGGTGGAACCCTAGATGGAGATCTTTTCACACTTGGAGGAGAGAAGAGGATGAACACAAGAACACAAAGAGGAAATTCACTCAAACAAAGACCCAATAACACATCCACTAGAATAGCAAACACATGATATCCACAAGTATACAAGAACAATCCAAGGAAACAAGCACAAAGGTAAGGTTCTTCCCACTCCTAAGGAGGTGAGGTCTTGTTGATAATCTTCTCCAAAGAGGAGGTCTTGAAATCCACTTGGGATCCTCTCCTAAGAGGTCTTGATCTCCAAGAGGAGTGGTAGAAGGAGCAAAGCTCTAACAATGTCTCACATATACTTTGCTAACCCTAACAAATGTCTTAGACCCGAAATATATAGCTAGTGGGAAGAAGGGGATGACTTGGGAGGCACGAAAGGGCATCCACGGTCGAAGCTTGGGAGGCCCATGCGCGCGGGGTAAGTTGGGCCCGTGCGCACGGGGGTCCCATGTGCATGGTAGACGCCCGTGTGCATGGGGTCTAGAGGCCATGCGCACATGGTCGTGTGTCTCAACTACAAAAGCTCTCTGGATAGCCTATGGGCACGGGGTCTGGGGGCCCGTGCGCACGAGGTCTCCTAGGAGGTGATTTTTTCATCTTCTTCAGCTTCTTCTCCTTCCTCGAGGCCTTAGGGGTGCTTCACCTCCTCCTTTGGGGTGTCCCTTAGTTGCTTGGTTGCGTTGGTCTTCGTACCTAATGACACATAGCATATTTTGGTGAGGTAGCAACCAAGTTCCATTCATGTCCATGTCTATCTCAAGTAAGAGTTGGTTCACCTCGGTTTCTATGGCGCATGCTCGAGCTCTTGTCATGGGTCCACGTGGTGCTTGATGTGGTGGTGTAGGGTCCATGGGGATGATGGAAGGATGCTCCACATCATCTCCCCCCCTTGGGAGAGATCCGTCCTCGGATCGTGATCTTCATCACCATGGTATGGGGCCAAGTCCTTGACGTTGAAGATGCCGCTTATGTTATACTTGTCGCGTGGGATGTCGATCTTGTAGGCGTCATTATTTTAGCGTGATAGCACCTTGAAGGGTCCATCCGCTCATGGTAGTAGCTTGGATTTGCGCTCGTTGGGGAAGCAGTCCTTGCGAAGATGTAGCCATACTAGATCGCTCGATTGGAACACCATGGGGGTCTTGTTGATGTTGAGCTTGGTGGTGAGGCGGTGTACTTGACGCTCGATCGTGGCCCTTGTATCTTCATGCACCTTCTTGAGATAACTTGCTGATAGAGGCGAGGATGTCCCGATCTTTCGATGAGATGATAACTATCGATTTGGTGGAGTCGACTTTGACGATCCGACTACAAACGTGCACGATGTTGCGCCTTAGCAATCGCTAAACCAATCTCCAGAGGTTACCGACGATGCCGGAAGCACGATCAGCCTGACCACGAAGGTCTATGATGAGGACATGATTACCTTGGATACGACCAAAAATATTGCATACATGCATATTTGTCAGGTGATTTCTAGTGCAAACTATTCAATAATCTATTTATGTTATCCAGAACAAAAATACTTCACACACTTTTGTGTTTTGTCTAATTGCAGGTGTATGGGACATTTGTACAATCCACATATGAAGATAGGGGAAAAGGAGAAGTTTAGGTTCTGTTCAAAAAGTCCTCTCACGTCAATTTTGGGCCAAGAGAAGAAAGAGTCCAAGTCTCTCACGTTCTGGATTCAGATTCGGACTGCACAGACATACCTGAATCAAAACGCCAACAACTTTTTCATACAGACTCCGAATTGGGTGATTCTTTTTTTATTGGAAACTAGATTTCGTGCTCTTTCCAACCCAATTGGATTCACCTTTAAATTCGTCCGGAGCATTGAGTTATGGTCGAAACAATCTGACGTTGCACCAGAATCCGAGTCAAACTACAAGTCCAAAGGTGTTGCATCACCTCCACTTGGGCCCATGAGCCTTGTACGACCTAGGGTTGGTTTTAGGCTGCCTTGAGACGTCCTCCCACCTCCTTGGCCGCCACCCCTTGCTCATATATAAGTAGATCCATCTAGTAGCTTTTTCCTTGGGATTTGTTTAGTTAAAAGTTAGCCATTGCAACTTCGTGTATTTCGTTTGTGTCCAACGACCAGACCAAGACCGCTTACGGATCCCCACCACTATCAATACTTCATATATATTCGCAATATTCAGATTGCATTATCATATTCTTGCTCGTTCTTCGATTGCTTGCAGGAATAGACCTTTGTGGTCAGGCTGATCGTGCTTCCAGCATCGTCAGTAACCTCAGGAGATTGGTTTAGCAATTGATAAGGCGCAACGTCGTGCACGTTTGTAGTCGGATCGTCAAAGTCGTCTCCACCAAATCGATAGTTATCATCTCATCGAAAGATCGGGACACCCTCGCCTCTATCAGTCTATTCCTGCAAGCAATCGAAGAATGAGCAAGAATATGATAAAGCAATCTGAATATTGCGAATATATATGAAGTATTGATAATGGTGGGGATCCGTAAGCGGTCTTGGTCTGGTCGTTGGACACAAACGAAGTACACGAAGTTGCAATGGCTAACTTTTAACTAAACAAATCCCAAGAAAAAAGCTACTAGATGGATCTACTTATTTAGGAGCAAGGGGTGGCGGCCAAGGAGGTGGGATGACGTCCCAAGGCAGCCTAAAACAAACCCTAGGTCGTACAAGGCTCATGGGCCCAAGTGGAGGTGATGCAACACCTTTGGACTTTGTTGTTTGACACGGATTCTGCTGCAGCGTCAGATTGTTTCGTCCATATCTCAATGCTCCGGACGTATTTAAAGGTGAATCCAATTGGGTTGGAAAGAGGACGAAATCTACTTTCCAACAAAAAACGAATCACCCAATTCGGAGTCCGTATGAAAAAGTTATTGGCGTTTTGAGTCAGGTATGTCTATGCAGTCCAAATCTGAATCCAGAACGTGAGAGACTTGGACTCTATCTTCTCTTGGCCCAAAAGTGACGTGACATGACTTTTTGAACAGAACCTAAACTTCTCCTTTTGCCTTATCTTCATATGTGGATTGTACAAATGTCCCATACACCTGCAATTAGACAAAACACAAAAGTGTGTGAAGTATTTTTGTTCTGGATAACATAAATAGATTATTGAATAGTTTACACTAGAAATCACATGACAAATATGCATGTATGCAATATTTTTGGTCGTATCAAAGGTAGTCATGTCCTCGTCATTCTCCCCTTCTTGAAAATAAAGCCGTCCTCGGCGTTGCTTAATCTGAAATGTGGCTAACAAAAGAGACAAGGTGTACATGTTGTATATGTATATGTCATCCATTTTTACTTCCCGTGGATTTTGCACATATGACACATGTATACATGAGTAACTTTCATAGTTAATAAAATATAAAGCCAAAATATTATCACAAGAAGTAGAAGGCATGAAAGTATTGCAACTCAATTTGCACATATAAGTGAAGCTCTTATTCATATGAAAAGATTGACAATATTCATTATTAAACCATCCCAACATTGGTGAATAAACCTTACTTGCATCAAATTTACATGCTACAACATGCTTAAATAAGCAAACATGCAATAAGTCATTTGCCACAGAATCATCACCAAGATTAGAGGTCATATCAAAATGATTAAACATTGGTTCTTTTGCATCAACAGTTAATTCGTTGGGTCCACTCAAAATTGTTGGTATTTCAGATGATTGTTCACATGACGCATTCATGACAGTAACATGATTCTCTAAAGTAGGTGATGCGCTCAAATCAATAGGTAACTCAACACATGATGTATTCAAGTTAACTAGGCATGCATCATTCTCATGTGAAGTTATATCATCAATACCTTTACAGTTACCTTGTCGCAAAGATGTAGCTGATGTAGGTACGGATGATGGCAATGTACCATACTCTTGAGATGATGTCGCGCTCACAATCTGAGGTGTGGCTGCTCTAGTAGGTGCAACGGTGGAGGAACCAAGCGGTGGTGGTGAGCATGAACTAGCATAGTAGTTGTTGTAGTCATCCAATGCATCCTCCTGTGACTGTCTCTCAAAGGTACAAGTACGAACATACATACCAGTAATGCAACGAGGAATATACTGAAATCGTGCCTGAATATCATGGTTCAAACCACCAAAAAATCTATTCATTGTATCATCCTCAGATTCTTCTATGTCACAATGATGCATATAAGATTTGAACTCTTGGTAGTAAGCATGAACAGTGTTGTTGCCTTGTTTAAATTGTTCAAATTTGCGAAGCAATTCACGACGATAGTAAGGAGGGAAAAATTGTTGTCTCATTACATCTTTCAAATCTTTCCAAGTTGTGGGTTGGTTATTAATGTTTTTCTTACAATGCACACTCCACCAAACAGAAGCAAAACGAGTAAATGCTCTAGTGGCAGCTCGTACTCGCTCAAGTTCAGAAAAGTCATGGTGACTAAAAACTTGTTCTAGTTCAAGCTCCCAAGCTAGATAAATAGCAGGATTAAATCTACCCTCAAATGACGATAAAGAGATAACCTGACCATGTGCTTGTGTGTGTTGTCCCAACTCTCGTGATGGTGAAGATGTGTCCGTCGTCCAAGAACGTCTATCTCCGGAACATGTCATGATTAGTAGAAACAAGAAACAAAATTCGAGAATAATGTTTCTATGAACTACTAGGATGTGGTTGTAAAGTGCTCGCAGTAAAGCAAATATCAATATCTTACAAGTTCTTACCAAGCAGCAGGTAGTGACAGGCAACCAGCAGTGTCAAATAACTCTGAAGGTTGTGTAAAGCGATTGCTAGGGGAACGTACGTATACACGGTGCAGAAATATGTGGAGCTGGGTTGGCTATATATGGTAGCAAAATATTAGCAATAATCAATTCAGAGATGCAATGTTGAATAAACGCTCAACGACGGTACTGTGCTGGTCCTAGGCTAGACCGGACTAGAGACGCGAGCCTAGAACACTAATGAGGTCACGGCGTAGCACAACTAGCATCAATGAAGGATACTAAGTAGCTCTAGACAGCAAGATATAAGTGAATATCACAACTGCAGTAAAGATAATAATGAAAAACAACTTCCAAGCAGGATATACAACAACTCTCTCTCCAACTTTCCTCTTGAAAAGTTTGAGCCAATTTTCTGATAATTTTTTTCAAAGGATGCTACTAAATCAAGCTTTCCAATGCAAAAAGAATCACTCAATTCCGAGTTGATATGAGGAGTCAAAGAATTCTGAAACTGGTTTGAAAAACTGGAATAAGCTGTGTCCGCGAACTTCGGAGGGCAAAAAGACCTATTTAGAAGACGATTTTGAGGTGTCAAATGTTGAACTAGTCTCTGCAACTATTTAGATGCGGCTCGTCGCTAGCTTTCATTTGAGTACTCGCGGAGCCAAAACGGACTTCGTATGAGGAAGTTATGCCTGTTTTACTGAACAGTGCACAAAACAGATTCCAATCCGAATTCAACTACGAGATTGAGTCTAGATAGATCAGATTTTTTTTCTTATCTCTTTTTTTTCCTCACACTTTTTTTCTTTTTCTTTCTCTCTTTTTTTCTCTGACTTCTTTTTCTTTTTTTCTCTCTTTTTTTTCTCTGTCTATCTTTCTCTCCCTCTTTCCAAGACAAACTAGATAAGATGCAGATTGGATCAAGCGAAGATGTGAACGACCTCAACTATGATTGTGACAATGAACTATGGGTAGCACGTGGTGGAAATTGATAGATGGTGTGGTGGACAGCGGAAGGGATAACGATGCAGCGGCGACGTGACTAATGTGAACAGAACTCGAAACTCTAAACGAACTAGATCCTAAGACCAGCAACTCGACACGACGATGCAACCGATAATTCAATAATGCAAATAATGAAAAGAAAATTGCAAAGGCTCAGACTGGCTTGGACTAAAGGATGAATAGATCTAACTTTTTTGTGGCTTTTTCTTGGACAATAGGTAAGAAAATAAATCTAATCTAGGGGAAACTGGAAATTCTCACCGAGCAACCTGAAAACTGATACCACTTGATAGAGGAGAGGGTGTCCCGATCTTTCGATGAGATGATAACTATCGATTTGGTGGAGTCGACTTTGATGATCCGACTACAAACGTGCACGACATTGCGCCTTAGCAATCGCTAAACCAATCTCCTGAGGTTACCGACGATGCCGGAAGCACGATCAGCCTGACCACGAAGGTCTATTCCTGCAAGCAATCGAAGAACGAGCAAGAATATGATAAAGCAATCTGAATATTGCGAATATATATGAAGTATTGATAATGGTGGGGATCCGTAAGCGGTCTTGGTCTGGTCGTTGGACACAAACGAAGTACACAAAGTTGCAATGGCTAACTTTTAACTAAACAAATCCCAAGAAAAAGCTACTAGACGGATCTACTTATATAGGAGCAAGGGGTGGCGGCCAAGGAGGTGGGAGGACGTCCCAAGGCAGCCTAAAACAAACCCTAGGTCGTACAAGGCTCATGGGCCCAAGTGGAGGTGATGCAACACCTTTGGACTTGTTGTTTGACTCGGATTCTGCTGCAGCGTCAGATTGTTTCGTCCATATCTCAATGCTCCGATGTATTTAAAGGTGAATCCAATTGGGTTGGAAAGAGGACGAAATCTACTTTCCAACAAAAAAAGAATCACCCAATTCGGAGTCCGTATGAAAAAGTTATTGGTGTTTTAAGTCAGGTATGTCTATGCAGTCCGAATCTGAATCCAGAACGTGAGAGACTTGGACTCTATCTTCTCTTGGGCCAAAAGTGACGTGACAAGACTTTTTGAACAGAACCTAAACTTCTCCTTTTGCCTTATCTTCATATGTGGATTGTACAAATGTCCCATACACCTGCAATTAGACAAAACACAAAAGTGTGTGAAGTATTTTTGTTCTGGATAACATAAATAGATTATTGAATAGTTTACACTAGAAATCACCTGAAAAATATGTATGTATGCAATATTTTTGGTCGTATCAAAGGTAGTCATGTCCTCATCACTTGCTCTTGCACTTGCGTCCATGTTCGCTCATTCTTGAAGCGGTAGAAGGAGGATGTCCAAGGGCGACAAAGGGTTGAAACCGTAGACGACCTTGAAGGGGGACTTGCTGGTAGTAGTGTCTTGCGCGGTTGTAGGCATACTCGGCGATGGGTAAGCACTCCTCCCACTCCTTAATGTTCTTCTTGATGAACACGGTAGGAGAGTAGATATCGTCCGGTTAGTGACTTCCGTTTGGCCATCGGTGTGGGGATGATAGGCCGTCGAGAATAGTAGATTGATGCCGAGCTTGGCACATAGTGTCTTCCAAAAGTAGCTTAGGAACTTGACGTCTCGGTCCGAAACAATTGTCCTTGGCACGCATGTAACCTCAAGATTTCCCTACAAAAAAGATTTGTAACATGTGAAACATCGTCTATCTTATTGCATGGGATGAAATGTGCCATTTTAGAGAATCGGTGCACAACAACAAATACAGAATCCTTTCCATTTTGAGCCCTAGGTAATCCGAGCACAAAATCCATGCTAATATCTTCCCATGGAAAATCCATGCTAATATCTTCCCGTGATTGATATGGAATCAGAAGTGGCATATGTAAACCATGAGATTGAGCTTTTGATTTAGCTTTGAGGCATGTAGAGCATCGGCTGGTGAAGCGTGCGATGTCGTGAAACATCTTGGGCCAAAAGTACTTGAAGAAGAGTGTGGCAAATGTCTTGTCGCGCGCGAAATGTCCCATATGTCCTCCGCCGTGAGCATCTTGCAAAAGTAACAAACGAGGAGACGACTCGGGTATACAAAGTTTGTCAGCGCGCATAAGGTAGCCATTGTTGAGGTAATAGTTCTACCAACAAGTGTTAGCAAGACATTTGGCATAAGGAATAGTAAACGAAGGATCATGTGCATATAGATCTTTAACATGCTCAAAGCCAATGACATACAATTTAAGTTGAGTAACTAACATGCACTTGCGGGAAAGAGCACCGCCACGACATTCTCTTTACCCTTAATGTACTTGATCACATAAGGAAAAGATTCAATAAATTCACTCCATTTAGCATGTCGTTTGTTCAACTTGGTTTGACCTTTAAGGTATTTAAGTGTCTCATGATTGGTATGTATGACAAATTCATGTGGGCGAAGGTAATGCTCCCAAACATGCAATACTCGCACTAAGGCATATAATTCTTTATCATAGATGGGATAATTAAGTTGAGCGCCGGAAAGTTTTTCGCTAAAGTATGCAATGGGTCACTTTTCTTGCATCAAAACTCCACCAATACAATTACCACTAGCATCACAATTGACTTTGAAAGTTTTATCAAAATTGGGTAAGGCAAGCAAAGGAGCATGAGTAAGCAAATTTTTAAGCTTGTGAAATGCGGTATCTTGGGATGGTCCCCAAGCAAAAGGTGCATTTTTCTTACTCAAGGTATGCAAAGGTGATGCAATAGTGCTAAAGTCCTTAACGAAACAACGATAGAATCCGGCTAAGCCAAGGAAGCTAAGCACTTGTTGCAAGTTGGTTGGTTGTGGCCAAATTTTAATGTCATCAATTTTAGCTTCATCTACGTGAACACCCTTAGAAGACACAACAAAACCCAGGAAAACAAGCTTGTCAACACCAAATGTGCGTTTCTCCATATTAGCATAAAGACACTCGTTTCTAAGAGTTTGCAAAATGGTCCTAAGATGAGTGACATGATCTTTCAGAGAATTGCTAAACACAAGTATATCATCAAAGTAGACCACGACAAATACACCAATGTATGGGCGAAGAACATAATGCATGACATGCATGAAAGTACCGAGTGCTTCTGATAAACCCATAGGCATGACTAACTACTCGTACAAGCCAAATTCAGTTTTAAACGCGGTTTTCCACTCAACACCTTGTTGAATGCGAATTTGGTAATAGCCACTTTTAAGATCAATTTTTGAGAAAATGGTGGCACCGCTAAGCTCATCGAGCATATCATCAAGGCGTGGAATGGAATGTCTGTAGCGAATGGTAATAGCGTTTACTGGGCGAAAATCAGAACACATGCGAAAACCACCATCTTTCTTAGGAACAAGAGTGACCGGAACGACACAAGGACTTAAGCTTTCACGTAATGTCCGTTGTCGATGAGTTGTTGTACTTTTCGTTGTATCTCCTTAGTTTCTTCGGGGTTGACGCATTGTGGAGCCTTGATTGGTAGGGGTGCGCCGGGGATGAGGTCGATCCGGTGCTCGATGCCTCATAGTGGAGGAAGGCCGTGAGGTAGCTCATTGATACGTCTCCATTGTATCTACTTTTCCAAACTCTTTTGCCCTTGTTTTGGACTCTAATTTGCATGATTTGAATGAAACTAACCCAGACTGACGCTGTTTTCAACAGAATTGCCTTGGTGTTATTTTTGTGCAGAAACAAAAGTTCACGGAGAATATTTTTGGAATTAATAAAAAATATTGGCGAAAGAATCAACCAGAGGGGACCCACCTGCTGTCCACAAGGGTGGAGGGCACGCCCTACCCCCCTGGGCGCGCCCCCTAGCTTGTGGGTCCCCTGGACCTCCACCGACCTCAACTCCAACTATGTATTCACTTTCGAGGAGAAAAAAATCAGAGAGAAGGATTCATTGCGTTTTACGATATGGAGCCGCCGCCACCTCCTGTTCTTCCTCGGGAGGGCAGAACTGGAGAGGGGGATCTGTCGCCATCATCATCACTAACCTTCCTCCATCACCAATTTCATGATACTCACCGCCGTGTGTGAGTAATTCCATCGTAGGCTTGCTGGATGGTGATGGGTGGGATGAGATTTATCATGTAATCGAGTTAGTTTTGTTAGGGTTTGATCCCTAGTATCCATTATGTCCTGAGATTGATGTTGCTATGAGTTTGCTATGCTTAATGCTTGTCACTAGGGCCCGAGTGCCATGATTTCAGATCTGAACCTATTATGTTTTCATAAATGTATTTGTGTTCTTGATCCTATCTTGCAAGTTGCAGACACCTATTACGAGTTATGATCCGCATAACCCAAGGTGACAATAATTGGGATTCTTTCCGGTGATTACCGTAGTATGAGGAGTTCATGTATTCACTAAGTGCTAATGCTTTGGTCCAGTTCTCTATTAAAAGGAGGCCTTAATATCCCTTAGTTTCCATTAGGTCCCCACAGCCATGGAAGGGTAGGACAAAAGATGTCATGCAAGTTCTTTTCCATAAGCACGTATGACTATGATAGAGGCGAAGGTGTCCCGATGTTTCGATGAGATAGCAATCGTTTTCTGTGGGAGTCGACTTTGACGATCCGACTACGAATGTGCGAAGACGTCGCGCCTTAGCAATCGCTAAACCAACTTCCGAGGGGTTATTGACCACGCCGGAGCATGATCAACCTGACCACGAGGGTCTATTTCCTGCGAGCAAAAGAAGAACAAGCAAGAAACTGAGATTGCAATCTGGATATTGCGAATAAAAGAGGAGAGCTTTATTAATGAAGATGGGGTTCTGTGACGCCTTTGTCTGGTCGTTGAACACAAACGAAGTACGCGAAGTTGCAGCTATGGAGAACTTTTAATCTAAACAAAACCCAAAGTCTAAACGATGCCCTAAGGGCTGTATATATGGAGGAGAGAGGGGGGAATTTCATGGCCCTTGGAGTAGGGGTCCGAAACATACCCTAACTCTTGTTTCCCCACACATACGGACTCTAAAAACTGCCTATAATCAAGTATTTCGAAATTACATGGGCCTGGCCCGAAAATAAGGTGATGCAGCACCTAGAATAGCCACTGGACAAAATTTATGAAGTGGCATCTTGTATACTTCGTCCAAGGCTTCATGCACTCATTATGGTGGCTTCAAAGTCCTGGAATCATCACTTGTAACTCCGTTCTTGTTCCCCTTGCGCATGCCATCATCTCCATGCTTGAACTTGCTCCAAGGTTCATCTTTCTTGTCCAAGCTAGGCCCTTCATTTGTAAGCAAAACAAATGTATCCAATTTAGGCAGCATCATATTCTCATGAACATTAGAATCGTTACCAAGAAACGAAAGTACCTGATAATTCAATTGGCGTGCGCGAGCTCTAGTAATTGGTCCAGTATGTATAGCAGCAGGGGCTGTGGGTGTAACAATGGTATTGATGTCCTCATCATCCTCCCCTTCTTGAAATGAAGTCGTCCTCAATGAAAGCTCATCTTCCTCACCCAAATAAGGCTTCAAATCTGCAATGTTAAAAGTGGGACTAACCCCGAAATCTGCAGGCAGCTCAAGTTTATATGCATTATCATTTATTTTATCTAACACCTTAAAAGGACCATCAGCACGTGGCATTAGCTTTGATTTGCGCAAATTAGGAAATCTATCCTTACGCAAATGTAACCAAACAAGATCTCCAGGTGCAAACACAACATGTTTTCTACCCTTATCTCCAGCAAGTTTATATTTAGCATTCATACGCTCAATGTTTTCCTTAGTTAACTCATGCATTTTTAAAATCAATTCAGCACGTTCTTTAGCATCAAAATTAACCTTCTCCAAAGATGGAAGAGGCAACAAATCAATAGGTGCACGAGGTAGGAAACCATACACAATATCAAAAGGGCACATCTTAGTAGTAGAATGCAATGAACGATTATAAGCAAATTCAATATGAGGCAAGCATTCTTCCCACATTTTCTTATTATTCTTCAAAACAGCCCTAAGCATAGTAGACAATGTTCTATTGACTTCTTCAGTTTGACCATCAGTTTGGGGGTGACAAGTAGTACTAAAAAGCAGTTTAGTCCCCAACTTAGCCCATAAACATCTCCAAAAGTGGCTAAGAAATTTAGTATCACGATC
>NC_057802.1:241374898-241444450 GCF_018294505.1 Triticum aestivum | reverse complement strand
GAAACAATAGTATTTGGCACACCATGCAAGCGAATAATTTCACGAAAGAACAAATCAGCAACATTAACAGCATCATAGCTTTTATGACATGGTATAAAGTGCGCCATTTTCTGATAGAGGCAAAGGTGTCCCGTCTTTCGATGAGATGATGGATATCGCTTTGGCGGAAGTCGACTTTGACGATCCGACTACGAACGTGCGATGACGTCGCGCCTTAGCAATCGCTAAACCAACTCCGAGAGGTTATTGACCACGCCGGAGCACGATCAACCTGACCACGAGGGTCTGTTTCCTGCGAGCAAACGAAGAACAAGCAAGAAACTGAGATTGCAATCTGGATATTGCGAATATAAGATGAAAGCTTTATTGATCAAGGTGGGGTTCTGTGACGCCTTTGTCTGGTCGTTGAACACAAACGAAGTACGCGAAGTTGCAGCTATGGCGAACTTTTAATCTAAACAAAACCCAAAGTCTAAACGATGCCCTAAGGGCTGTATATATGGAGGAAGAGGGTGGAATTTCGTGGCCCTTGGTGGAGGGGTCCGAAATCAACCCTATCTCTTGTTTCCCCACACATACGGACTCTAAAAATAGCCTATACTTATGTATTTCGAAATTACATGGGCCTGGCCCAATAATAAGGTGACGCAGCACCTAAAATAGCCTCGGGACGAAATTTATGAAGTGGCATCTTGTATATTTCGTCCAAGGCTTCATGCACCCATTATGGTGGCGTCAAAGTCCGGAAATCATCACTTGTAACTCCGTTCTTGTTCCCCTTGCGCATGCCATCATCTCCATGCTTGTTCTTGCTCCAATGTTCATCCTTCTCCAAGCTAGGCCCTTCATTTGTAAGCAAAACAAATGTATCCAATTTAGGCAGCATCATATTCTCATGAACATTAGAATCATTACCAAGAAACGAAAGTACCTGGTAATTTAGTTGGCGTGCACGAGCTCTAGTAATTGGTCCAGTATGTATAGCAGCAGGGGCTGTGGGTGTAACAATTGTATTGATGTCCTCATCAGCATGTGTCAACTTATCTTTCAATACCGTGAAGGCTTCTTCCTGTGCGGTACCCCAAAGAAAAGGCACATCTTTCTTTGTAAGCTCATTGAGAGGTGCAGCAATGGTGCTGAAATCTCTCACAAAACGCCTATAGAATCCAGCGAGGCCAAGAAAACTCCTCACTTGTGTGACCGTTTTGGGTTGCGGCCAACTCTCAATAGCTTCAATCTTGGCTTTATCAACTTCAATTCCCTGTGGAGTAACAACATAGCCAAGAAAAGATACTCGGTCGGTGCAAAAGGTGCACTTCCCAAGGTTACCAAACAAACGTGCATCACGTAGAGCAATAAAAACAGCACGTAAATGTTCCAAATATTCTTCCAAAGATCTGCTATAAATCAATATGTCATCAAAGTAAACTACCACAAATCGTCCAATGAAAGCACGTAAAACTTCGTTCATTAATCTCATGAAAGTACTAGGTGCATTAGTTAACCCAAAAGGCATGACTAACCACTCATATAATCCAAACTTAGTTTTAAATGCTGTTTTCCATTCATCTCCCAATTTCATACCAATTTGATGGTAGCCACTACGCAAATCAACTTTGGAGAATATTGTAGAGCCACTCAATTCATCAAGCATATCATCTAGCCTAGGAATAGGATGACGATAACGAATAGTAATATTATTAATGCCTCTACAATCAACACACATACGTGATGTACCATCCTTTTTCGGCACTAGAATAATAGGAACAGCACAAGGACTAAGGGATTCGCGTATATAACCTTTGTCGAGAAGCTCTTGTACTTGACGCATAATCTCCTTCGTCTCCTCTGGATTGGTATGGTATGGTGCACGGTTTGGCAGTGAAGCACCGGGAATTAAGTCAATCTGATGCTCAATCCCTCGAATAGGCGGTAATCCCGGTGGCACGTCTTGTGGAAAAACGTCAGCGAACTCCTGCAAAATGTTAGTGACAGCAGGAGGCAAAGAGTGATAGAGGCAAAGGTGTCCCGTCTTTCGATGAGATGGTGGATTTCGCTTTGGTGGAAGTCGACTTTGACGATCCGACTACGAACGTGCGAGGACGTCGCGCCTTAGCAATCGCTAAACCAACTCCGAGAGGTTATTGACCACGCCGGAGCACGATCAACCTGACCACGAGGGTCTGTTTCCTGCGAGCAAACGAAGAACAAGCAAGAAACTGAGATTGCAATCTAGATATTGCGAATATAAGATGAAAGCTTTATTGATCAAGGTGGGGTTCTGTGACGCCTTTGTCTGGTCGTTGAACACAAACGAAGTACGCGAAGTTGCAGCTATGGCGAACTTTTAATCTAAACAAAACCCAAAGTCTAAACGACGCCCTAAGGGCTGTATATATGGAGGAAGAGGGGGGAATTTCGTGGCCCTTGGGGAAGGGGTCCGAAACCAGCCCTATCTCTTGTTTCCCCACACATACGGACTCTAAAAATAGCCTATACTCAAGTATTTCGAAATTACATGGGCCTGGCCCAATAATAAGGTGACGCAGCACCTGAAATAGCCTCTGGACGAAAGTTATGAAGTAGCATCTTCTATATTGCGTCCAAGGCTTCATGCACGCATTATGGTGGCTTCAACGTCCTGAAATCATCACTTGTAACTCCGTTCTTGTCCCCCATGCGCATGCCATCATCTGCATGCTTGTTCTTGCTCCAATGTTCATCCTTCTCAAAGCTAGGCCCTTCATTTGTAAGCAAAACTAATGTATCCAATTTAGGCAGCATCATATTCTCATGAACATTAGAATCGTTACCAAGAAACGAAAGTACCTGGTAATTTAATTGGTGTGCACGAGCTCTAGTAATTGGTCCAGTATGTATAGCAGCAGGGGCTGTGGGTGTAACAATGGTATTGATGTCCTCATCATCCTCCCCTTCTTGAAATGAAGTCGTCCTCGACGGAAGCTCATCTCCCTCACCCAAATAAGGCTTCAAATCTGCAATGTTAAAAGTGGGACTAACCCCAAAATCTGCAGGCAGCTCAAGTTTATATGCATTATCATTTATTTTCTCTAACACCTTAAAAAGACCATCAGCACGTGGCATTAGCTTTGATTTGCGCAAATAAGGAAATCTATCCTTACGCAAATGTAACCAAAGAAGAACTCCAGGTGCAAACACAACATGTTTTCTACCCTAATCTCCAGCAAGTTTATATTTAGCATTCATACGCTCAATGTTTTCCTTAGTTAACTCATGCATTTTTAAAATCAATTCAGCACGTTCTTTAGAATCAAAATTAACCTTCTCCAAAGATGGAAGAGGCAACAAATCAATAGGTGCACGAGGTAGGAAACCATACACAATATCAAAAGGGCACATCTTAGTAGTAGAATGCAATGAACGATTATAAGCAAATTCAATATGAGGCAAGCATTCTTCCCACATTTTCTTATTATTCTTCAAAACAACCCTAAGCATAGTAGACAATGTTCTATTGACTTCTTCAGTTTGACCATCAGTTTGGGGGTGACAAGTAGTACTAAAAAGCAGTTTAGTCCCCAACTTAGCCCATAAACATCTCCAAAAGTGGCTAAGAAATTTAGTATCACGATCTGAAACAATAGTATTTGGCACACCATGCAAGCGAATAATTTCACGAAAGAACAAATCAGCGACATTAACAGCATCATAGCTTTTATGACATGGTATAAAGTGCGCCATTTTCTGATAGAGGCAAAGGTGTCCCTTTTTCGATGAGATGATGGATATCGCTTTGGTGGAAGTCGACTTTGACGATCCGACTACGAACGTGCGATGACGTCGCGCCTTAGCAATCGCTAAACCAACTCCGAGAGGTTATTGACCACGCCGGAGCACGATCAACCTGACCACGAGGGTCTGTTTCCTGCGAGCAAACGAAGAACAAGCAAGAAACTGAGATTGCAATCTGGATATTGCGAATATAAGATGAAAGCTTTATTGATCAAGGTGGGGTTCTGTGACGCCTTTGTCTGGTCGTTGAACACAAACGAAGTACGCGAAGTTGCAGCTATGACGAACTTTTAATCTAAACAAAACCCAAAGTCTAAACGACGCCCTAAGGGCTGTATATATGGAGGAAGAGGGGGGAATTTCGTGGCCCTTGGGGAAGGGGTCCGAAACCAGCCCTATCTCTTGTTTCCCCACACATACGGACTCTAAAAATAGCCTATACTCAAGTATTTCGAAATTACATGGGCCTGGCCCAATAATAAGGTGACGCAGCACCTGAAATAGCCTCTGGACGAAAGTTATGAAGTAGCATCTTCTATATTGCGTCCAAGGCTTCATGCACGCATTATGGTGGCTTCAACGTCCTGAAATCATCACTTGTAACTCCGTTCTTGTCCCCCATGCGCATGCCATCATCTCCATGCTTGTTCTTGCTCCAACGTTCATCCTTCTCAAAGCTAGGCCCTTCATTTGTAAGCAAAACAAATGTATCCAATTTAGGCAGCATCATATTCTCATGAACATTAGAATCGTTACCAAGAAACGAAAGTACCTGATAATTCAATTGGCGTGCGCGAGCTCTAGTAATTGGTCCAGTATGTATAGCAGCAGGGGCTGTGGGTGTAACAATGGTATTGATGTCCTCATCATCCTCCCCTTCTTGAAATGAAGTCGTCCTCGACGGAAGCTCATCTTCCTCACCCAAATAAGGCTTCAAATCTGCAATGTTAAAAGTGGGACTAACCCCGAAATCTGCAGGCAGCTCAAGTTTATATGCATTATCATTTATTTTATCTACACCTTAAAAGGACCATCAGCACGTGGCATTAGCTTTGATTTGCGCAAATTAGGAAATCTATCCTTACGCAAATGTAACCAAACAAGATCTCCAGGTGCAAACACAACATGTTTTCTACCCTTATCTCCAGCAAGTTTATATTTAGCATTCATACGCTCAATGTTTTCCTTAGTTAACTCATGCATTTTTAAAATCAATTCAGCACGTTCTTTAGCATCAAAATTAACCTTCTCCAAAGATGGAAGAGGCAACAAATCAATAGGTGCACGAGGTAGGAAACCATACACAATATCAAAAGGGCACATCTTAGTAGTAGAATGCAATGAACGATTATAAGCAAATTCAATATGAGGCAAGCATTCTTCCCACATTTTCTTATTATTCTTCAAAACAGCCCTAAGCATAGTAGACAATGTTCTATTGACTTCTTCAGTTTGACCATCAGTTTGGGGGTGACAAGTAGTACTAAAAAGCAGTTTAGTCCCCAACTTAGCCCATAAACATCTCCAAAAGTGGCTAAGAAATTTAGTATCACGATCAGAAACAATAGTATTTGGCACACCATGCAAGCGAATAATTTCACGAAAGAACAAATCAGCAACATTAACAGCATCATAGCTTTTATGACATGGTATAAAGTGCGCCATTTTCTGATAGAGGCAAAGGTGTCCCGTCTTTCGATGAGATGATGGATATCGCTTTGGCGGAAGTCGACTTTGACGATCCGACTACGAACGTGCGATGACGTCGCGCCTTAGCAATCGCTAAACCAACTCCGAGAGGTTATTGACCACGCCGGAGCACGATCAACCTGACCACGAGGGTCTGTTTCCTGCGAGCAAACGAAGAACAAGCAAGAAACTGAGATTGCAATCTGGATATTGCGAATATAAGATGAAAGCTTTATTGATCAAGGTGGGGTTCTGTGACGCCTTTGTCTGGTCGTTGAACACAAACGAAGTACGCGAAGTTGCAGCTATGGCGAACTTTTAATCTAAACAAAACCCAAAGTCTAAACAACGCCCTAAGGGCTGTATATATGGAGGAAGAGGGGGGAATTTCGTGGCCCTTGGGGAAGGGGTCCGAAACCAGCCCTATCTCTTGTTTCTCCACACATACGGACTCTAAAAATAGCCTATACTCAAGTATTTCGAAATTACATGGGCCTGGCCCAATAATAAGGTGACGCAACACCTGAAATAGCCTCTGGACGAAAGTTATGAAGTAGCATCTTCTATATTGCGTCCAAGGCTTCATGCACGCATTATGGTGGCTTCAACGTCCTGAAATCATCACTTGTAACTCCGTTCTTGTCCCCCATGCGCATGCCATCATCTCCATGCTTGTTCTTGCTCCAATGTTCATCCTTCTCAAAGCTAGGCCCTTCATTTGTAAGCAAAACAAATGTATCCAATTTAGGCAGCATCATATTCTCATGAACATTAGAATCGTTACCAAGAAACGAAAGTACCTGGTAATTTAATTGGTGTGCACGAGCTCTAGTAATTGGTCCAGTATGTATAGCAGCAGGGGCTGTGGGTGTAACAATGGTATTGATGTCCTCATCATCCTCCCCTTCTTGAAATGAAGTCGTCCTCGACGGAAGCTCATCTCCCTCACCCAAATAAGGCTTCAAATCTGCAATGTTAAAAGTGGGACTAACCCCAAAATCTGCAGGCAGCTCAAGTTTATATGCATTATCATTTATTTTCTCTAACACCTTAAAAAGACCATCAGCACGTGGCATTAGCTTTGATTTGCGCAAATAAGGAAATCTATCCTTACGCAAATGTAACCAAAGAAGAACTCCAGGTGCACACACAACATGTTTTCTACCCTAATCTCAAGCAAGTTTATATTTAGCATTCATACGCTCAATGTTTTCCTTAGTTAACTCATGCATTTTTAAAATCAATTCAGCACGTTCTTTAGCATCAAAATTAACCTTCTCCAAAGATGGAAGAGGCAACAAATCAATAGGTGCACGAGGTAGGAAACCATACACAATATCAAAAGGGCACATCTTAGTAGTAGAATGCAATGAACGATTATAAGCAAATTCAATATGAGGCAAGCATTCTTCCCACATTTTCTTATTATTCTTCAAAACAGCCCTAAGCATAGTAGACAATGTTCTATTGACTTCTTCAGTTTGACCATCAGTTTGGGGGTGACAAGTAGTACTAAAAAGCAGTTTAGTCCCCAACTTAGCCCATAAACATCTCCAAAAGTGGCTAAGAAATTTAGTATCACGATCTGAAACAATAGTATTTGGCACACCATGCAAGCGAATAATTTCACGAAAGAACAAATCAGCGACATTAACAGCATCATAGCTTTTATGACATGGTATAAAGTGCGCCATTTTCTGATAGAGGCAAAGGTGTCCCATTTTTCGATGAGATGATGGATATCGCTTTGGTGGAAGTCGACTTTGACGATCCGACTACGAACGTGCGATGACGTCGCGCCTTAGCAATCGCTAAACCAACTCCGAGAGGTTATTGACCACGCCGGAGCACGATCAACCTGACCACGAGGGTCTGTTTCCTGCGAGCAAACGAAGAACAAGCAAGAAACTGAGATTGCAATCTGGATATTGCGAATATAAGATGAAAGCTTTATTGATCAAGGTGGGGTTCTGTGACGCCTTTGTCTGGTCGTTGAACACAAACGAAGTACGCGAAGTTGCAGCTATGACGAAATTTTAATCTAAACAAAACCCAAAGTCTAAACGACGCCCTAAGGGCTGTATATATGGAGGAAGAGGGGGGAATTTCGTGGCCCTTGGGGAAGGGGTCCGAAACCAGCCCTATCTCTTGTTTCCCCACACATACGGACTCTAAAAATAGCCTATACTCAAGTATTTCGAAATTACATGGGCCTGGCCCAATAATAAGGTGACGCAGCACCTGAAATAGCCTCTGGACGAAAGTTATGAAGTAGCATCTTCTATATTGCGTCCAAGGCTTCATGCACGCATTATGGTGGCTTCAACGTCCTGAAATCATCACTTGTAACTCCGTTCTTGTCCCCCATGCGCATGCCATCATCTCCATGCTTGTTCTTGCTCCAATGTTCATCCTTCTCAAAGCTAGGCCCTTCATTTGTAAGCAAAACAAATGTATCCAATTTAGGCAGCATCATATTCTCATGAACATTAGAATCGTTACCAAGAAACGAAAGTACCTAGTAATTTAATTGGCGTGCACGAGCTCTAGTAATTGGTCCAGTATGTATAGCAGCAGGGGCTGTGGGTGTAACAATGGTATTGATGTCCTCATCATCCTCCCCTTCTTGAAATGAAGTCGTCCTCGACGGAAGCTCATCTCCCTCACCCAAATAAGGCTTCAAATCTGCAATGTTAAAAGTGGGACTAACCCCAAAATCTGCAGGCAGCTCAAGTTTATATGCATTATCATTTATTTTCTCTAACACCTTAAAAAGACCATCAGCACGTGGCATTAGCTTTGATTTGCGCAAATCAGGAAATCTATCCTTACGCAAATGTAACCAAAGAAGAACTCCAGGTGCAAACACAACATGTTTTCTACCCTAATCTCCAGCAAGTTTATATTTAGCATTCATACGCTCAATGTTTTCCTTAGTTAACTCATGCATTTTTAAAATCAATTCAGCACGTTCTTTAGCATCAAAATTAACCTTCTCCAAAGATGGAAGAGGCAACAAATCAATAGGTGCACGAGGTAGGAAACCATACACAATATCAAAAGGGCACATCTTAGTAGTAGAATGCAATGAACGATTATAAGCAAATTCAATATGAGGCAAGCATTCTTCCCACATTTTCTTATTATTCTTCAAAACAGCCCTAAGCATAGTAGACAATGTTCTATTGACTTCTTCAGTTTGACCATCAGTTTGGGGGTGACAAGTAGTACTAAAAAGCAGTTTAGTCCCCAACTTAGCCCATAAACATCTCCAAAAGTGGCTAAGAAATTTAGTATCACGATCTGAAACAATAGTATTTGGCACACCATGCAAGCGAATAATTTCACGAAAGAACAAATCAGCAACATTAACAGCATCATAGCTTTTATGACATGGTATAAAGTGCGCCATTTTCTGATAGAGGCAAAGGTGTCCCGTCTTTCGATGAGATGATGGATATCGCTTTGGCGGAAGTCGACTTTGACGATCCGACTACGAACGTGCGATGACGTCGCGCCTTAGCAATCGCTAAACCAACTCCGAGAGGTTATTGACCACGCCGGAGCACGATCAACCTGACCACGAGGGTCTGTTTCCTGCGAGCAAACGAAGAACAAGCAAGAAACTGAGATTGCAATCTGGATATTGCGAATATAAGATGAAAGCTTTATTGATCAAGGTGGGGTTCTGTGACGCCTTTGTCTGGTCGTTGAACACAAACGAAGTACGCGAAGTTGCAGCTATGGCGAACTTTTAATCTAAACAAAACCCAAAGTCTAAACGATGCCCTAAGGGCTGTATATATGGAGGAAGAGGGTGGAATTTCGTGGCCCTTGGTGGAGGGGTCCGAAATCAACCCTATCTCTTGTTTCCCCACACATACGGACTCTAAAAATAGCCTATACTTATGTATTTCGAAATTACATGGGCCTGGCCCAATAATAAGGTGACGCAGCACCTAAAATAGCCTCGGGACGAAATTTATGAAGTGGCATCTTGTATATTTCGTCCAAGGCTTCATGCACCCATTATGGTGGCTTCAAAGTCCTGAAATCATCACTTGTAACTCCGTTCTTGTTCCAATGTTCATCCTTCTCCAAGCTAGGCCCTTCATTTGTAAGCAAAACAAATGTATCCAATTTAGGCAGCATCATATTCTCATGAACATTAGAATCATTACCAAGAAACGAAAGTACCTGGTAATTTAGTTGGCGTGCACGAGCTCTAGTAATTGGTCCAGTATGTATAGCAGCAGGGGCTGTGGGTGTAACAATTGTATTGATGTCCTCATCACACTAGATGGTTTATTATTAGGTTTCATTTGTTGCTCAAATTCTTTTGCCACAATCTTATTTTCACTCTTATTCGTCTCCTGTTTTGCTTTATTAGCTCTATTAATATCATCTTTCAAAATGGAATCAGGAGTCATAGGAAGCAAAGTAATATTTTTATCCTTATGAACAAGAGTATAGTGATTGTTTCTACCATGGTGTACAGAATTTTTATCAAATTGCCATGGTCTACCAAGTAATAAGGAACATGCTTGCATAGGTACCACATCACAATCAACATAATCAGCATATGTAGAGATACTAAAATGCACACGAACAGTACGTGTTACCTTAACCTTGCCGCTGTTGTTGAACCATTGGATGTAGTAAGGATGTGGATGTGGTCTTGTGGTGAGAGAAAGCTTCTTGATAGAGGCAAAGGTGTCCCGTCTTTCGATGAGATAGTGGATTTCGCTTTGGTGGAAGTCGACTTTGACGATCCGACTACGAACGTGCGAGGACGTCGCGCCTTAGCAATCGCTAAACCAACTCCGAGAGGTTATTGACCACGCCGGAGCACGATCAACCTGACCACGAGGGTCTGTTTCCTGCGAGCAAACGAAGAACAAGCAAGAAACTGAGATTGCAATCTGGATATTGCGAATATAAGATGAAAGCTTTATTGATCAAGGTGGGGTTCTGTGACGCCTTTGTCTGGTCGTTGAACACAAACGAAGTACGCGAAGTTGCAGCTATGACGAACTTTTAATCTAAACAAAACCCAAAGTCTAAACGACGCCCTAAGGGCTGTATATATGGAGGAAGAGGGGGGAATTTCGTGGCCCTTGGGGAAGGGGTCCGAAACCAGCCCTATCTCTTGTTTCCCCACACATACGGACTCTAAAAATAGCCTATACTCAAGTATTTCGAAATTACATGGGCCTGGCCCAATAATAAGGTGACGCAGCACCTGAAATAGCCTCTGGACGAAAGTTATGAAGTAGCATCTTCTATATTGCGTCCAAGGCTTCATGCACGCATTATGGTGGCTTCAACGTCCTGAAATCATCACTTGTAACTCCGTTCTTGTCCCCCATGCGCATGCCATCATCTCCATGCTTGTTCTTGCTCCAATGTTCATCCTTCTCAAAGCTAGGCCCTTCATTTGTAAGCAAAACAAATGTATCCAATTTAGGCAGCATCATATTCTCATGAACATTAGAATCGTTACCAAGAAACGAAAGTACCTGGTAATTTAATTGGCGTGCACGAGCTCTAGTAATTGGTCCAGTATGTATAGCAGCAGGGGCTGTGGGTGTAACAATGGTATTGATGTCCTCATCATCCTCCCCTTCTTGAAATGAAGTCGTCCTCGACGGAAGCTCATCTCCCTCACCCAAATAAGGCTTCAAATCTGCAATGTTAAAAGTGGGACTAACCCCAAAATCTGCAGGCAGCTCAAGTTTATATGCATTATCATTTATTTTCTCTAACACCTTAAAAAGACCATCAGCACGTGGCATTAGCTTTGATTTGCGCAAATCAGTAAATCTATCCTTACGCAAATGTAACCAAAGAAGAACTCCAGGTGCAAACACAACATGTTTTCTACCCTAATCTCCAGCAAGTTTATATTTAGCATTCATACGCTCAATGTTTTCCTTAGTTAACTCATGAATTTTTAAGATCAATTCAGCACGTTGTTTAGCATCAAAATTAACCTTCTCCGAAGATGGAAGTGGCAACAAATCAATAGGTGCACGAGGTAGGAAACCATACACAATTTCAAAAGGGCACATCTTAGTAGTAGAATGCAATGAACGATTATAAGCAAACTCAATATGAGGCAAGTATTCTTCCCACATTTTCTTATTATTCTTCAAAACAGCCCTAAGCATAGTAGACAATGTTCTATTGACTACTTCAGTTTGACCATCAGTTTGGGGGTGACAAGTAGTACTAAAAAGCAGTTTAGTCCCCAACTTAGCCCATAAACATCTCCAAAAGTGGCTAAGAAATTTAGTATCACGATCTGAAACAATAGTATTTGGCACACCATGCAAACGAATAATTTCACGGAAGAACAAATCAGCAACATTAACAGCATCAGCGCTTTTATGACATGGTATAAAGTGTGCCATTTTTGAGAATCTATTCACGAGAACAAATATGCTAGCCCTCCCCTTCTTTGTTCGAGGTAAACCTAAAACAAAGTCCATAGATATATCCTCCCAAGGAACACTAGGTACAGGCAAAGGCATATAGAAACCATGAGGATTGAGTCGTGACTTAGCTTTTTGACATGTAGTGCAGCGAGCAACAAAACGCTCAACATCCCGTCTCATCTTTGGCCAAAAGAAATGTGTAGCAAGTACGTCCTCCCTCTTCTTCACGCCAAAGTGTCCCATTAATCCTCCTCCATGCGCCTCCTGCAACAACAAAAGACGAAGAGAGCTAGCTGGAATGCATAGCTTGTTAGCACGGAACACAAATCCATCATTAACGAGAAACTTGTTCTAGGTTCTTCCTTCTTTACAATTTTGCAAAACATCTTTAAAATCAGCATCATGCACATATTGATCTTTGATGGTCTCCAAACCAAATATTTTGAAGTCAAGTTGTGACAGCATAGTATAGCGACGAGACAATGCATCAGCAATAACATTTTCTTTATCCTTCTTGTGTTTAATGACATCAGGGAAAGTTTCAATGAATTCAACCCATTTAGCATGTCTACGATTCAGTTTAGCTTGACTTTTAATATGTTTCAAAGATTCATGATCAGAATGTATAACAAATTCTTTGGGCCATAAATAACGTTGCCATGTTTCTAAAGTCCGAACAAGAGCATATAGTTCTTTATCATAAGTAGAATAATTCAGACTAGGCCCACTCAATTTTTCAGAAAAGTATGCAACAGGTTTACCATCTTGTAATAACACACCTCCTAATCCAATTCCACTAGCATCACATTCAAGCTCAAAAGTCTTATTAAAATCAGGAAGTTGGAGTAAAGGAGCATGTGTCAACTTATCTTTCAATACCGTGAAGGCTTCTTCCTGTGCGGTACCCCAAACAAAAGGCACATCCTTCTTTGTAAGCTCATTGAGAGGTGCAGCAATGGTGCTGAAATCTCTCACAAAATGCCTATAGAAACCAGCGAGTCCAAGGAAACTCCTCACTTGTGTGACCGTTTTGGTCTGCGGCCAACTCTCAATAGCTTCAATCTTGGCTATATCAACTTCAATTCCCTGTGTAGTAACAACATAGCCAAGAAAAGATACTCGGTCGGTGCAAAAGGTGCACTTCCCAAGGTTACCAAACAAACGTGCATCACGTAGAGCAATAAAAACATCACGTAAATGTTCCAAATGTTCTTCCAAAGATTTGCTATAAATCAGTATATCATCAAAATAGACTACCACAAATCGTCCAATAAAAGCACGTAAAACTTCATTCATTAGTCTCATGAAAGTACTAGGTGCATTAGTTAACCCAAAAGGCATGACTAACCACTCATATAAACCAAACTTAGTTTTAAATGTTGTTTTCCATTCATCTCCCAGTTTCATACGAATTTGATGGTATCCACTACGCAAATCAACTTTGGAAAATATTTTAGAGCCACTCAATTCATCAAGCATATCATCTAGCCTAGGAATAGGATGACGATAACGAATAGTAATGTTATTAATGCCTCTACAATCAACACACATACGCGATGTACCATCCTTTTTAGGCACAAGTATAATAGGAACAGCACAAGGACTAAGAGATTCGCGTATATAACATTTGTCGAGCAGCTCCTGTACTTGACGCATAATCTCCTTCGTCTCCTCTGGATTGGTACGGTATGGTGCACGGTTGGGTAGCGATGCACCGGGAATTAAGTCAATTTGATGCTCAATCCCTCGAATAGGTGGTAATCTCGGTGGCACGTCTTGTGGAAAGACGTCAGCGAACTCCTGCAAAATGTTAGTGACAGCAGGGGGCAAAGAGGAAGGCACGTCCTCGAATGAAAATAATGCCTCTTTGCACACAAAAGCATAGCAAACAGATTTTTTGAAATCTAGCTCATCAATATCAGATTTTGTGGCAAGTAAACATGCACTTTTCAATTTAATTTCAGCAACAACACTAGATGGTTTATTATTAGGTTTCATTTGTTGCTCAAATTCTTTTGCCACAATATGATTTTCACTCTTATTTTTCTCCTGTTTTGCTTTATTAGCTCTATTAATGTCATCTTTCAAAATGGAATCAGGAGTCATAGGAAGCAAAGTAATATTTTTATCCTTATGAACAAGAGTATACTGATTGTTTCTACCATGGTGTATAGAGTTTTTATCAAATTGCCATGGTCTACCAAGTAATAAGGAACATGCTTGCATGGGTACCACATCACAATCAACATAATCAGCATATGTAGAGATACTAAAATGCACACGAACAGTACGTCTTACCTTAACCTTGCCGCTGTTGTTGAACCATTGGATGTAGTAAGGATGTGGATGTGGTCTTGTGGTGAGAGATAGTTTCTCCACCATCTCCATGCTAGCCAAGTTGTTACAGCTCCCTCCATCTATGATGACGCGAACAGAACGTTCCTTCACAACTCCCTTTGTATTGAACAAATTATGCCTCTGATTTTGCTCTGCTTGTGTGACCTGCACACTCAAAACACGTTGAGCAAATAAACATTCATACCTGTCAGCGTCTTCAGGAGCCATGTATTGCGTCTCATTTTCAGAATCATCTCCACCATGTTCTTCACGTGTAATAAGAGCCAAAGTCTCCTCATCATAGTCACTAGCGGACTCATACCCACGATCCTCAGTAGCAATCATTACACGCTGGGATTTGCATTCTCTCGCATAATGTCCTCTTCCCTTACAACGACGATAAATAATATCACTTGTGTGCCCTGTCGATGCCATGGAAGAAGAAGAGCTCTGTGCAGGCCCGGCAGGTGCACTCTTGGCAGATAGTGGTGGTTGTGCCTGCTTTCTTGTATCACGGCTGGAGGTGGAACCTGATGGAGGTGCTTGTGCAGTGGAAGTAGAAGATGCACGCGGTGTCCATGATGAAGGTCGACCTGCAGAAAAGTTAGTTCGCACCAATGGCTGCCGATCCTGCACTTCACGTTCAGCTTAACAAGCAAGATGGAATAAAGGAGTGATATTATTATAATCCTTATACTCTAGAATGGTCTGAATCTCTTTATTTAATCCACCCATAAAATGTGCAAGCATATCTTCATTCTCCTCAACAATACCACATCTAATCATGCCAGTTTGTAATTCCTGGTAATATTCCTCTACAGAATTTTTCCCTTGTCTTAAGCGCTGCAATTTTTGAAGTAATTCACGTTGATAATATGGTGGAACCCAACGAGTACGCATAGCAGTTTTCAAAGCAGCCCAAGTAGCTGGAACAGGATATAATCTACAATGTTCAGACCACCAAACACATGCAAAGCTAGTGAAAGCACAAACAGCAGCAGGAACACGTCTCTCCTCAGGATATTGTAAACATGTAAATCGTTGTTCAGTTTCTAACTCCCAAGTAAGATATATATCAGGAACATATCTACCCTCAAATGGTGGAATATTCAATTTCAGTTTAGGGAGATGGTCATGATCTCGTACCTGAGGTGGTGGTGCCGGCCTACCGTTGCGAATATATACCTGAGGTCGACCTGCTGGTGGTGGTGCTGGTGGCTGCACGTAGTTCTGATTTTGATCAAACTCATCCTCATAATCGCCCGCATAATCGTTATCCTCCTCAGCCGCCGCAGTAGCAGGAGCCAAAGAAGCATCAACAGTATGTGCAGCGGCACCCGAATTTTGACCAGTCTCAATTGGAACGCGCTGTGCTCGTCCCACTTGATTTGGAAGGCGGCGTTGGAGATGTGGTTGTTGTTGTTGTAGAGGTGCGACAGGTGCAGCCGGTGGTGGTTGGGGAAGACGCTTGAGCAATTCATTAAACCTGTTATCCAGCTTTGTCTCAAACGACTTCTCCACGGCATCTATCTTCTCCATAGCCTCTTCAAATCTGTTTAGCACATCTCCCACCTGGCCACTCATCATTTGCTGAAATTTATCATGCAACTCCTTGTTCGTCATGTTCTCCCAATCAGTCTCATCGGCTTGTGATCCTGCCATAGTTAGCAGCAATAGAAACACAAAAGAAGATGATCCTGCAGACTACTAGGAAGTGGTGGTGACGGTGGTGTGTCACAAAACCTTCAAGCGAATCTCAAATTCTTGCCAGTTCTTACCCAGCAGCAGGTGGTGATCGGCAACCGTTGTAGTCAAAACTCTCAAAGCTTGGATAAAGCGATTACCAGGGAGAGTCAAACGCACAATGTAGATGTATGTGGAGCTGGGAAGGCTTATAATATGGTAGCAAAAAGGGTCAGCAATAATCAATTCAGAGATGCAAAGTTGAATAAACGTTCAACGACGGTACTGTGCTGGTCCTAGGCTAGACTGTGCTAGAGACGCGAGCCTAGAACATTTTCGAGAACCTTTTCACGACAACAAATATGCTATCCCTCCCCTTCTTTGTTCGAGGTAAACCTAAAACAAAGTCCATAGATATATCCTCCCAAGGAACACTAGGTACAGGCAAAGGCATATATAAACCATGAGGATTTAGTCGTGAATTAGCTTTTTGACATGTAGTACAGCGAGCAACAAAACGCTCAACATCACGTCTTATCTCTGGCCAAAAGAAATGTGTAGCAAGTATATCCTCCGTCTTCTTCACGCCAAAGTGTCCCATTAATCCTCCTCCATGCGCCTCCTGCAACAACAAAAGACGAACAGAGCTAGCTGGAATGCATAGCTTGTTAGCACGAAACACAAATCCATCATTAATGACGAACTTCTTCCATGTTCTTCCTTCTTTACAATTCTGCATTACATCTTTAAAATCAGCATCATGCACATATTGATCATTGATGGTCTCCAAACCAAATATTTTGAAGTCAAGTTGTGAAAGCATAGTATAGCGACGAGACAATGCATCAGCAATAACATTTTCTTTACCCTTCTTGTGTTTAATGACATAAGAGAAAGTCTCAATGAATTCAACCGATTTAGCATGTCTACGATTCAGTTTAGCTTGACTTTTAATATGTTTCAAAGATTCATGATCAGAATGTATAACAAATTCGAGTAAATTGCACAGAAGTACCACAATTGGGGCATTGGAAGCAGATTGGTACCAAGTTTGGTAATTTTTACATGTCAGTACCAAGTCTGGGCCTAGACGTTACAAAAAGGTCTAAATCGCGTATAAACGCGTATTGACAGTGTATCTGACCGGCAGGGCACGCCTGTCAGCTGCTGACGTGGCATTTTTTTTTTGCAGAAACCCCCCGCACCTCCTTCTGCTAGCCCTGGCCCTAGCCCTCACCCTCCCGCCCGCCGCGCCGCAGCCGGCGCCGGGGTCGGCGGCGGAGCCGCAGGAGGACGACGCGCGGTGCCTCAAGGGCGTCAAGGCCGACCTCAGGGACCCCGAGGGCCGCCTCACCTCCTGGACCAGCAACACCTCGGCGGGCGCCGTCTGCGACTTCTCCGGCATCTCCTGCTAGAACCCGCAGGAGTCGCGCATCCTCGCCGTCTCCCTCTCCGGCTTCGGCCTCCAGGGCAAAATCCCCCCCGCGCTCCAGTACTGCCGCTCCGCCAACACGCTCGACCTCTCCTCCAACGCGCTCGAGGGCCAGATACCCCCCGCGCTCTGCGACTGGATCCCCTTCGTCGTCAACCTCGACCTCTCCGGCAACCGCCTCACCGGCCCGCTCCCCTCCGAGCTCGCCAACTGCCGCTTCCTCAACTCGCTCAAGCTCAGCGACAACGCCTTCTCCGGCCAGATCCCCGCCTCCCTCGCGCGCCTCGACCGCCTCAAGGCGCTCGACCTCTCCGGGAACCGCCTCGAGGGCCAGATCCCGTCCCAGCTCGGTTCTGCCTTCTCCAAGGACTCCTTCTCCGGGAACTCGGGCCTCTGCGGCCACCCCGTGTCCTCGCGCTGCGGCAGCGGCCTTGGGGGCATCGGCCTCGGCATCGTTATTGCTGCCGGGGTCTTCGGTGCCGCCGCTTCGCTGCTCCTCGCCTTCTTCTTCTGGCGATGCACCGGGAAGGGCAAGGCTGGCCGCCGCCGCCAGGGCCGCGGAGGAAGCGAGTCGGAGGTCACTGCGACTTATCCAGATCGGGCGCCACCGCGCGTGAGGACGAAGGAGGTGCGGGGGGTTTCTGCAAAAAAAATGCCACGTCAGCAGCTGACAGGCGGGCCCTGCCGGTCAGATACACTGTCAATACGCGTTTATACACGATTTAGACCTTTTTGTAACGTCTAGCCCCAGAATTGGTACTGACATGTAAAAATTACCAAACTTGGTACCAATCTGCTTCCAATGCCCCAATTGTGGTACTTCTGTGCAATTTACTCAACAAATTCTTTGGGCCATAAATAATGTTGCCATGTTTCGTAAGTCCGAACAAGAGCATATAATTCTTTATCATAACTAGAATAATTCAGACTAGGCCCACTCAATTTTTCAGAAAAGTATGCAACAGGTTTGCCATCTTGTAATAACACACCTCCCTATCCAATTCCACTAGCATCACATTCAAGCTCAAAAGTCTTATTAAAATCAGGAAGTTGGAGTAAAGGAGCATGTGTCAACTTATCTTTCAATACCGTGAAGGCTTCTTCCTGTGCGGTACCCCAAACAAAAGGCACATCCTTCTTTGTAACCTCATTGAGAGGTGCAGCAATGGTGCTGAAATCTCTCACAAAACGCCTATAGAATCCAGCGAGGCCAAGAAAACTCCTCACTTGTGTGACCGTTTTGGGCTGCGGCCAACTCTCAATAGCTTCAATCTTGGCTTTACCAACTTCAATTCCCTGTGGAGTAACAACATAGCCAAGAAAAGATACTCGGACGATGCAGAAGGTGCACTTCCCAAGGTGACCAAACAAACATGCATCACGTAGAGCAATAAAAACAGCATGTAAATGTTCCAAATGTTCCTCCAAAGATCTGCTATAAATCAGTATATCATCAAAATAGACTACCACAAATCGTCCAATGAAAGCACGTAAAACTTTGTTCATTAGTCTCATGAAAGTACTAGGTGCATTAGTTAACCCAAAAGGCATGACTAACCACTCATATAAAGCAAACTTAGTTTTAAATGCCGTTTTCCATTCATCTCCCAATTTCATACGAATTTGATGGTATCCACTACGCAAATCAACTTTGGAGAAAATTGTAGAGCCACTCAATTCATCAAGCATATCATCTAGCCTAGGAACAGGATGACGATAACGAATAGTAATATTATTAATGCCTCTGCAATCAACACACATACGTGACGTACCATCCTTTTTAGGCACTACTATAATAGGAACTGCACAAGGACTAAGAGATTCGCGTATGTAACCTTTGTCGAGCAGCTCCTGTACTTGACGCATAATCTCTTTCGTCTCCTCTGGATTGGTACGGTATGGTGCACGGTTGGGTAGCGATGCACCGGGAATTAAGTCAATTTGATGCTCAATCCCTCGAATAGGTGGTAATCCCGGTAGCACGTCTTGTGGGAAGACGTCAGCGAACTCCTGCAAAATGTTAGTGACAGCAGGGGGCAAAGAGGAAGGCACGTCCTCGAATGAAACTAATGCCTCTTTGCACAAAAAAGCATAGCATACAGATTTGCTGAAATCTAGCTCATCTATATCAGATTTTGTGGCAAGTAAACATGCACTTTTCAATTTAATTTCAGAAGCAACACTAGATGGTTTATTATTAGGTTTCATTTGTTTCTCAAATTCTTTTGCCACAATCTGATTCACTCTTATTTTTCTCCTGTTTTGCTTTATTAGCTCTATTAATATCATCTTTCAAAATGGATTCAGGAGATATAGGAAGCAAAGTAATATGGCTATCCTTATGAACAAGATGTACTTATTATTTCTACCATGGTGTACAGAATTTTTATTAAATTGCCATGGTTTACCAAGTAATAAGGAACATGCTTGCATGGGTACCACATCACAATCAACATAATCAGCATATGTAGAGATACTGAAATGCACACAAACAGTACGTGTTACCTTAACCTTGCCGCTGTTGTTGAACCATTGGATGTAGTAAGGATGTGGATGTAGTCTTGTGGTGAGAGATAGCTTCTCCACCATCTCCATGCTAGCCAAGTTGTTGCAGCTCCCTCCATCTATGATGACGCGAATAGAACGTTTCTTCACAACTCCCTTTGTATGGAACAAATTATGCCTCTGATTTTGCTCAGCTTGTATAACCTGCACACTCAAAACACGTTGAGCAACTAACCATTCATACCTGTCAGCATCTTCAGCAGCCATGTATTGCGTCACATGATCAGAATCATCTCCACCGTGTTCTTCATGTGTAATAAGAGCCAAAGTCTCCTCATCATAGTCACTAGCGGACTCATACTCAGTAGCAATCATCACACGCTGAGATTTGCATTCTCTCGCAAAATGTCCTCTTCCCTTACAACGACGACAAATAATATCACTTGTGTGCCCTATTGACGCCATGGAAGAAGAAGAGCTCGGTGCACGCCCGGCAGGTGTGCTCTTGGCAGATAGTGGTGGTTGTGCCTGCTTTCTTGTATCACGGTTGGAGGTGGCACCTGAAGGAGGTGATGGTGCAGTGGAAGTAGATGATGCACGTGGTGTCCATGATGAAGGTCGACCTGCAGAAAAGTTAGTTCGCGCCAATGCCTGTCGATCCTGCCTGGACAGATAATGGTGGTTGTGCCTGCTTCCTTGTATCACGGCTGGAGGTAACAGCTGATGGAGGTGTCAGTGCAGTAGAATGTGTGGAAGTAGAGGATGCACACGGTGTCCATGATGAAGGTCGACCTGCAGAAAAGTTAGTCTGCGCCAATACCTATCGATCCTGCACTTCACGTTCAGCTTTACAAGCAAGATGGAATAAAGGAGTGATGTTATTATACTCCTTATACTCTAGAATGGTCTGAATCTCTCTATTTAATCCACCCATAAAACGTGCAAGCATAGCTTCATTCTCCTCAACAATACCACATCTAATCATGCCAGTTTGCAATTCCTGATAATATTCTTCTACATAATTTTTTCCTTGTCTACAATATGGATAATATGGTGGAACCCAACAAGTACGCATAGCAGTTTTCAAAGCAGCCCAACTAGCTGGAATAGGATACAATCTACAATGTTCAGGCTACCAAACACATGCAAAACTAGTGAAAGCACAAACAGCAGCAGGAACACGTCTCTCCTCAGGATATTTGATGAGGACATCAATACCATTGTTACACCCACAGCCCCTGCTGCTATACATACTGGACCAATTACTAGAGCTCGTGCACGCCAATTAAATTACCAGGTACTTTCGTTTCTTGGTAATGATTCTAATGTTCATGAGAATATGATGCTGCCTAAATTGGATACATTTGTTTTGCTTACAAATGAAGGGCCTAGCTTTGAGAAGGATGAACATTGGAGCAAGAACAAGCACGGGGATGATGGCATGCGCATGGGGAACAAGAACAGAGTTACAAGTGATGATTTCAGGACGTTGAAGCCACCATAATGCGTGCATGAAGCCTTGGACGAAATATACAAGATGCTACTTCATAACTTTCGTCCAGAGGCTATTCTATGTGCTGCGTCACCTTATTATTGGGCCAGGCCCATGTAATTTTGAAATACTTGAGTATAGGCTGTTTTTAGAGTCCGTATGTGTGGGGAAACAAGAGATAGGGTTGGTTTCGGACCCCTTCCCCAAGGGCCACCAAATTCCCCCCTCTTCCTCCATATATACAGCCCTTAGGGCGTCGTTTAGTCTTTGGGTTTTGTTTAGATTAAAAGTTCGCCATAGCTGCAACTTCGCGTACTTCGTTTGTGTTCAACGACCAGACAAAGGCGTCACAGAACCCCACCTTGATCAATAAAGCTTTCATCTTATATTCGCAATATCCAGATTGCAATCTCAGTTTCTTGCTTGTTCTTCGTTTGCTCGCAGGAAACAGACCCTCGTGGTCAGGTTGATCGTGCTCCGGCGTGGTCAATAACCTCTCGGAGTTGGTTTAGCGATTGCTAAGGCGCGACATCATCGCACGTTCGTAGTCGGATCGTTAAAGTCGACTTCCACCAAAGCGATATCCATCATCTTATCGAAAGACGGGACACCTTTGCCTCTATCAAGTGGTATCAGATTTCCAGGTTGCTCGGTGAGATTTTACAATTTTTCGTAGTTTAGATCGAGTCTGTTCTTCATACCTACAGTCCACGAAAAAGCCACACAAAAAAAATTAGGGTTAGTTCATCATATCCGAACCAATCTGAGCCTTTGCATAATCTTTTTAGGGTTTTTGCTTTGTTGAATTTGCGGTTGCATCGTCGTGTCAAGTTGCTGGTCTTAGAGTCTAGTCTTTTAGAGTTTCGAGTTCTGGTCATAAGTTGTCACGCCGCCGCCGCCCCATCATCATCGCCTTGCCATCTACCACCATTGCTTATCCGCCACCGCTCTGAATCCGTATCCATATACCACCACCAATCCGTATCCAAATACCACCACCGATCCGTATCCATATACCACCACCGCTACCATATACCACCACCGCTGCCATATCCTACCACCATATATCCACCACCAATCCGAGTTCTTTTCATATTTGGTTTGTTTTAGAGATCCATCTATTTTCCGTTTCGTGTTTCCTTGCCTGAGTAGGTCTCGGAAAAAAAAATCTAGAGACCCCCGGGCAGTTTTTAGGCCAAAATTTCGGCGACCAAAAATATTTTTTCCCTATCCTATTTTTAGGTCCCGGGGAGTGTTTTGAGTCACACGCCATCATAGTGATTTTTTGTCGCACTTTTTCGTCGTCGCTGCCCTGATTTCCGAAAAAAAATAGTCAAATTTTTTTTTTGTGCCTATCCTGTCAGTTTGACCTGGGAAGAGTTTTGAGACACTCGTCATTATTGTGTTTTTCCGAAAAAAAGAGGAGCGCAAAAAAAAGAGCGCGAAAAAAAGAGCAAAAAAAATTTCCGGAGTGTGCTTTTCCCTTGTTTACGTGCAGCGCCGTGATTTTGTTAGTGTTCTAGGCTCGCGTCTCTAGCACGGTCTAGCCTAGGACCAGCACAGTACCGTCGTTGAGCGTTTATTCAACTTTGCATCTCTGAATTGATTATTGTTGACCATTTTTGCTACCATATTATAAGCCTTCCCAGCTCCACATACATCTACATCGTGCGTTTGACTCTCCCTGGTAATCGCTCTATCCAAGCTTTGAGAGTTTTGACTACAACGGTTACCGATCACCACCTGCTGCTGGGTAAGAACTGGTAAGAATTTGAGATTCGCTTGAAGGATTTGTGACACACCACCATCACCACCACTTCCTAGTAGTCTGTAGGATCATATTCTTTTGTGTTTCTATTGCTGCTAACCATGCCAGGACCACAAGCCGCTAAGACTGATTGGGAGAACATGACGAACAAGGAGTTGCATGATAAATTTCAGCAAATGATGAGTGGCCAGGTGGGAGATGTGCTAAACAGATTTGAAGAGGCTATGGAGAAGATAGATGCCGTGGAGAAGTCGTTCGAGACAAAGCTGGATAACAAGTTTACTGAATTACTTAAGCGTCTTCCCCAACCACCACCGGCTGCATATGTCGCACCTCTACAACAACAACAACCACATCTCCAACGCCGCCTTCCAAATCAAGTAGGACGAGCACAACGCATTCCAATTGAGACTGGTCAAAATTCGGGTGCCGCTGCACCTACTGTTGATGCTTCTTTGGCTCCTGCTCCTGCGGCGGCTGAGGAGGATGACGATTATGCGGGCGATTATGAGGATGAGGTTGATCAAAATCAGAACTACGTGCAGCCACCAGCACCACCACCAGCAGGTCGACCTCAGGTATATATTCGCAACGGTAGGCCAGCACCACCACCTCAGGTACGAGATCATGACCATCTCCCTAAACTGAAATTGAATATTCCACCATTTGAGGGTAGATACATTCCTGATATATATCTTACTTGGGAGTTAGAAACTGAACAACGATTTACATGTTTACAATATCCTGAGGAGAGACGTGTTCCTGCTGCTGTTTGTGCTTTCACTAGCTTTGCATGTGTTTGGTGGTCTGAACATTGTAGATTATATCCTGTTCCAGCTACTTGGGCTGCTTTGAAAACTGCTATGCGTACTCGTTGGGTTCCACCATATTATCAACGTGAATTACTTCAAAAATTGCAGCTCTTAAGACAAGGGAAAAATTCTGTAGAAGAATATTATCAGGAATTACAAACTGGCATGATTAGACGTGGTATTGTTGAGGAGAATGAAGCTATGCTTGCACGTTTTATGGGTGGATTAGATTAAGAGATTCAGACCATTCTAGAGTATAAGGATTATAATAATATCACTCGTTTATTCCATCTTGCTTGTAAAGTTGAACGTGAAGTGCAGGATCGACAGGCATTGGCGCGAACTAACTTTTCTGCAGGTCGACCTTCATCATGGACACCACGTGCATCCTCTACTTCCACTTCACCATCACCTCCATCAGGTGCCACCTCCAGCCGTGATACAAGAAAGCAGGCACAACCACCACTCTCTGCCAAGAGCGCACCTACCGGGCCTGCGCAGAGCTCTTCTTCTTCCATGGCGTCAACAGGGCACACAAGTGATATTATTTGTCGTCGTTGTAAGGGAAGAGGACATTTTGCGAGAGAATGCAAATCTCAGCGTGTGATGATTGCTACTGAGGATGGTGGGTATGAGTCCGCTAGTGACTATGATGAGGAGACTTTGGCCATTATTACCCGTGAAGAACATGGTGGAGATGATTCTGAAAATGAGACGCAATACATGGCTCCTGAAGACGCTGACAGGTATGAATGTTTAGTTGCTCAACGTGTTTTGAGTGTGCAGGTCACACAAGCAGAGCAAAATCAGAGGCATAATTTGTTCCATACAAAGGGAGTTGTGAAGGAACGTTCTGTTCGCGTCATCATAGATGGAGGGAGCTGTAACAACTTGGCTAGCATGGAGATGGTGGAGAAGCTATCTCTCACCACAAGACCACATCCACATCCTTACTACATCCAATGGTTCAACAACAGCGGCAAGGTTAAGGTAACACGTACTGTTCGTGTGCATTTTAGTATCTCTACATATGCTGATTATGTTGATTGTGATGTGGTACCCATGCAAGCATGTTCCTTATTACTAGGTAGACCATGGCAATTTGATAAAAATTCTGTACACCATGGTAGAAACAATCAGTATACTCTTGTTCATAAGGATAAAAATATTACTTTGCTTCCTATGACTCCTGATTCCATTTTGAAAGATGACATTAATAGAGCTAATAAAGCAAAACAGGAGAAAAATTAGAGTGAAAATCAGATTGTGGCAAAGGAATTTGAGCAACAAATGAAACCTAATAATAAACCATCTAGTGTTGTTTCTGAAATTAAATTGAAAAGTGCATGTTTACTTGCCACAAAATCTGATATTGATGAGCTAGATTTCAGCAAATCTGTTTGCTATGCTTTTGTGTGCAAAGAGGCATTATTTTCATTCGAGGACGTACCTTCCTCTTTGCCCCCTGCTGTCACTAACATTTTGCGGGAGTTCGCTGACGTCTTTCCACAAGACGTGCCACCGGGATTACCACCTATTCGAGGGATTGAGCATCAAATTGACTTAATTCCTGGTGCATCGCTACCCAACCGTGCACCATACCGTACCAATCCATAGGAGACGAAGGAGATTATGCGTCAAGTACAGGAGCTGCTCGACAAAGGTTATATACGCGAATCTCTTAGTCCTTGTGCTGTTCCTATTATACTAGTGCCTAAAATGGATGGTACGTCGCGTATGTGTGTTGATTGTAGAGGCATTAATAATATTACTATTCATTATCGTCATCCTATTCCTAGGCTAGATGATATGCTTGATGAATTGAGTGGCTCTACAATATTCTCCAAAGTTGATTTACGTAGTGGATACCATCAAATTCGTATGAAATTGGGAGATGAATGGAAAACTGCATTTAAAACTAAGTTTGGTTTATATGAGTGGTTAGTCATGCCTTTTGGGTTAACTAATGCACCTAGTACTTTCATGAGACTAATGAACGAAGTTTTACGTGCTTTCATTGGACGATTTGTGGTAGTCTATTTTGATGATATACTGATTTATAGCAAATCTTTGGAAGAACATTTGGAACATTTGCGTGCTGTTTTTATTGCTCTACGTGATGCACGTTTGTTTGGTAACCTTGGGAAGTGCACCTTTTGCACCGACCGAGTATCTTTTCTTGGCTATGTTGTTACTCCACAGGGAATTGAAGTTGATAAAGCCAAGATTGAAGCTATTGAGAGTTGGCCGCAGCCCAAAACAGTCACACAAGTGCGGAGTTTTCTTGGACTCGCTGGTTTCTATAGGCGTTTTGTGAGAGATTTTAGCACCATTGCTGCACCTCTCAACGAGCTTACAAAGAAGGATGTGCCTTTTGTTTGGGGTACCGCACAGGAAGAAGCCTTCACGGTATTGAAAGATAAGTTGACACATGCTCCTTTACTCCAACTTCCTGATTTTAATAAGACTTTTGAGCTTGAATGTGATGCCAGTGGAATTGGATTAGGAGGTGTGTTATTACAAGATGGCAAACCTGTTGCCTACTTTTCTGAAAAATTGAGTGGGCCTAGTTTGAATTATTCTACTTATGATAAAGAACTATATGCTCTTGTTCGGACTTTAGAAACATGGCAACATTATTTATGGCCCAAAGAATTTGTTATACATTCTGATCATGAATCTTTGAAACATCAATACCATTGTTACACCCACAGCCCCTGCTGCTACACATACTGGACCAATTACTAGAGCTCGCGCACGCCAATTAAATTACCAGGTACTTTCGTTTCTTGGTAATGATTGTAATGTTCATGAGAATATGATGCTGCCTAAATTGGATACATTTGTTTTGCTTACAAATGAAGGGCCTAGCTTTGAGAAGGATGAACATTGGAGCAAGAACAAGCATGGAGATGATGGCATGCGCATGGGGAACAAGAACGGAGTTACAAGTGGTGATTTCAGGACGTTGAAGCCACCATAATGCGTGCATGAAGCCTTGGACGAAATATACAAGATGCTACTTCATAACTTCCGTCCAGAGGCTATTCTAGGTGCTGCATCACCTTATTATTGGGCCAGGCCCATGTAATTTCGAAATACTTGAGTATAGGCTGTTTTTAGAGTCCGTATGTGTGGGGAAACAAGAGATAGGGTTGGTTTCGGACCCCTTCCCCAAGGGCCACGAAATTCCCCCCTCTTCCTCCATATATACAGCCCTTAGGGTGTCGTTTAGACTTTGGGTTTTGTTTAGATTAAAAGTTTGCCATAGCTGCAACTTCGCGTACTTCGTTTGTGTTCAACGACCAGACAAAGGCGTCACAGAACCCCACCTTGATCAATAAAGCTTTCATCTTATATTCGCAATATCCAGATTGCAATCTCAGTTTCTTGCTTGTTCTTCGTTTGCTCGCAGGAAACAGACCCTCGTGGTCAGGTTGATCGTGCTCCGGCGTGGTCAATAACCTCTCGGAGTTGGTTTAGCGATTGCTAAGGCGCGACGTCATCGCACGTTCGTAGTCGGATCGTCAAAGTCGACTTCCACCAAAGCGATATCCATCATCTCATCCAAAGACGGGACACCTTTGCCTCTATCACCATGGCCGTCCAAGAAGGAGGTGGCACACGGTCATCGGAAGGACATCACACTCCAAAGTGTCTTCATAGGCGCCGATCTTGAAAGAGACTTGCACTCTATGCTCGACTTGGATGGTGCCGGTGTCGCTTAGCCATTGAACCTTGTAGGGGTGAGGGTGCTTCATCTTGACCAATTGGAGTTTGGAGCATAGTTCTTCACTTGCTAAGTTATGGCAACTCCCTCCATCGCTGATGACCTTGACGGACCGTCCATTGATGCCGGCCTTTGTGTGGAAGATATGGCATCTTTGATCTTCATCTTGTTGATGTTGAAGAGTCAAGACCTTGGAGACAACAAGAGCGGGACTTGAGTCTTCGTCACAAAAGATGTGATCATCTTCTTCTTCATTGTTCACTTGTCGGTGCATGGCCACTTGCTCAAGGGCTTCCATTTCTCCTTCACTCATGGAGTCATAGGTTCCGTCGTCGTTGAGGATCATGGTGCGCTTGTTTGTGCACTCGAAGGACTTGTGGCCTCGGCCTCCGCATGTGAAACATTTGATGGAACTTGTCTTTATGGTCTCATCGGTTGGAGTAGATGATGATGAAGCTTTCGGCTTGAAGTTGCTTGTAGTAGGAGGACGACTTGAGCTTGTCGAAGCTTTCTTGTAACTTGACTTGTCGCCGTTGCTTGTAGTGGGAGTCGTCGAAACTTGGTTGTTGGAGAGGCCATAGGACTTGGACATTGGCTCATCATCTTCTTTGGCATTGGCTCGTATCATGGCAATCTCCATTTCCTTGTAGTATTCTTCAACGCTCTTGGTTCCTTGCTTGAGTTGTTGGAGTTTCTTGAAGAGGTCGCGATTGTAGTAGTTTGGCACGAATCATGCTCTCATGACATCCTTCATTTGTGCCCAAGTGGTGATGGGTGGTCCACCTCTTGCTGCTTGGCGCTCAATGACTTGTTCCCACCAAATGAGGACGTAGTCTTGGAATTCGAGGGATGCCATTGCGATCTTCTTCTCTTCTTCGTAGTTGTGCAAGCGGAATATTTTGTCAACCTTCAATGCCCATGATATGTATTCTTCGGGGTCATTGCTTCCGGTAAACTTGGGCATGGTGAACTTTAGCTTGCCATATCGTTGCTCTTCATTGTGTTGGGGTCGGGGATGATGACGCCCATGTCGGTGAGGATTGACAATCTCATGTTGCTCTTGGCGAGGAGGGTTGTCTTCCTCATGTTGCTCTTGGCGAGGAGGGGGTCCATTGTCTTGCTGCTCTCGATGGACTTGACGTCCTTGTCTCGATTGAGTAGGAGCTTGTCTATCTTGATGAGGAGCTTGTCGATCTTGACGAGGAGCTTGTCGATGCATACGTGCTTGGTAAATCCTTTCTTGAGCTTTGTCGCGAAGTGCTTCTTGATGTAGTCGAGCTTGTCGGCCTCGATTGGCTACGGCACGACTTGAATCTTGAAGGGCACGTTGCGCCTCAAGTGCTTGAGCTTCACGTAGTTGTTGTTCTTGACGTTGCGCCTCGGCGCCTTGTGCATCTTGATGTTGTCGCGCTCGCTCCTCTTGTTCTTGTTGTCGTTGGCGTTGCCGTTCTTGTGCTTGTGCAAAAGCTGCTTGGTTTTGACGATGTCGATGTTCTTGAGAGTCGGTGTCGTGTAGAGGATTGCTGTTAGCTTGACGGTCTTGACGCGCGGCACGACGAAGAGTGTTCGATGTCGGTGTACTTGAACCGGAGAGGGTGTCGTCGGAGTGTCGACTTGAGCAGCTCCGTCTTGAAGGGACGAAGTTATAGAAGAGCGGACCATCATGGTTCGGATATCTTCTTTGAGGGAACTCATGGATGTGTCGAAGTAGTCTCTTGTACGTTGCTCGGATTGTCGTAGGTCGGTGGCGAGATTGTCGATGCGGTCGCCCAAAGCAAGTTGTTCTTGATGCAAAGCCCGATGTGCACCAAATAGTTGAGTCTTGGTGACGTAGGATGACATGTCGTCGTCTTGCTCCAAGAAGAGTGGGTTGGTAGAAGTACTTGGCCTATCCATCATTCCAACAAAGATATGTGAGTGGGAGAAAGAGAAGAACCAATACCAAATGTACCTTGACCGATGTTGAAAATGGATCCAAGATCACTCCAATGTGTTGCAAAGAAATAGCACAATTGGTACCAATTCTTGTCGGTTCTCACACCTACACAAGTAAAAGCTTATGGTGGGGCTTGGTTAGTGATGCGGAGCATCCGACGATTATCCCCATGTACACTCGAGCCTACGCCATTGGACCTAAGGTGAACTCGCTCCTTTCCGAATCTTCCCTTTCCGCATGCAAGACATGGATGCTACTTCAAGCGCGGACCTTGTTCATACTCAGGTACACCCGAGGAGACCATGGAGAACCCAAGGACCAAGGCCAAGCGTGCGCGGAAGCAAAGGAAGGAGAAGGAAGAAGAGACAGCTGCTACAGGCCCCGGACATCCGGACCAGCCCAGACATCCGGCCCGACCCCCGAAAATCCGGCACCCATCACAGAAGACACCCGAAGCTGAACCAAGTCAGCCCGGACATCCGGCCCCCAGGCCCGGACATCCGGCCCGTCGCGAGCCGCCGGACATCCGGCCCAGCTCCCGGAAATCCGGCGCCCCATCACAGAAGCTGGACCCTGCAGCCCGGGCATCCGGCCCCAGCGCCCGGACATCCGGCGTCTCGGGAAGGCCCGGACATCTGGCCCGTCGCCCGGACATCCGGCCCCCTTTGCCTGCGTGCAGCGCATCTGGGCCGAGGCCCATGTACCCCTTCGTCCCTTAGACTATATATACTCCCCCACCTCCTCCTAGTTAGGGTTAGCATTGGTTTAGCTCATTTGTGAGATAGAGCATTGCTCATCCATTACGGATCTACTCCACGAGAGAGACCGCGGCCCCTCTACGGAGAAGATCCCCTTGGATTCAAGACCTCCTCACGGAGAAGACCCCCATCAAGACCTCCTCACGGAGAAGAACCGGTTACCCTTTGTATCGTCCTTTGTTGATCGTGGATCGTGTATTTCCCTTTGTGTTCTTGGATCTAGCGCATGTGTAATCGAATCTTGTTGGTTTGAGTGATTCTCTTGTGTTTCCCCTCGTGTTTCCCCTCGTGTTCTTCGTGTTCTTAGTTGGGATCCGCTCCTTTCGTGAAAGATCGGCCATCTAGGGTTCCACCCTACATCATCTTGGTATCATGAGCCACGTTGATCACGATTTCGGAGCCTCCCCGTTGTGTTTTCTAACCTAGTTTTGTTGATTTCTTCCCCAATTTCGAAAATCCCCACAAAAATAGCCCCAATTTTTTTTTGTGATTTGTTGGTGTGATGAAGTTTTGTTGGATTTGATCCGCGGATTTCGTGTGTTGCAGGTAGATCTAGCTTTTCCCCATCTTTTCCCCAATTTCCATCCACAAAATCTTCCAAATTTTGCCCCGGATTTGACCTCTCCACGCGGTGTTCATCCACGGATCCCGAGCCCGGACATCCGGCCCGACCAGCCCGGACATCCGGCCCGGCTCAGACATCCGGCCATCAGCCCGGACATCCGGCCCCTGACAGCATCAACTCCATCCTCCACTCCGTTTAACGCCTAACTTTCGTCCAATTTTGTTCCGGAGCCCACATACACCACCATTTCCGCATAGCACCACCATAGCTTTTCCCGCATAACCACCACCGACTTCCGCAACCTAACCAATTTTGTTCCCCTTTGCATTTGTGGTTGTTTGTGTTGTGAGTTGTGTCTCCTAAGGTGTTTGGCTACTTAGGGACGGTTGCTTCTTCATCAACCACCACCACCACTATAACTTTCGTATAGGGTTACCCACCATACACTTCCACCACTCCATATAACCCAATTTTATTTGTGTTGTGAGTTGTGTCTCCTAAGGTGTTTCGGCTACTTAGGGACGTGCTTCCACCTCCGACACCGTGTATAGTATACCACCACCTTACCCTCGACTTCCGCATTGCGTCTCAAAACCCATCATTGCATTTCCACAATCCCATTGAGCTTCCACAAAACCACCATCGCTTACACTACCACCGTTTGACTTTTGTCCTTGAGATTTTGAGTTGTGGTTTTTTCGTTTCCTAAGGTGTTTCGGCTACTTAGGGACGAGTCTCCTTCATCTTGGTATCTACATCAAGAACACCGCCACTCATCATCGCCAAGGACGGTAACCTCGACGACACCATTATATATTCCCCTTGCAATTGCATTGTTAACCCCTAGCCCATTTTGCGTCACTTGCCTATCGAGACTAGCCATTTGAGTATTGCCGGCAACGTTACTTGTGCACATTAGTGATCCACACAATATACATTGCATACATACCATATCATCTTGGTATCATATCATCCCGTGTGCCTCAAGTTTGTTCCCGCATATACACAATTGCTATCTTGGTTTGTGCATTTTGCAAAGTGGCCGTACAAAAAAAAGAATAAGCTTTTAAGCAAAAGAGAAGAGCAAACAAGCTTGTAAGCAAGTGCCATAGCATCATACAACATTGCATATAAGATTGTCATCTCCGATCATCTTGGATCAACTTGTGAGAAACACCGGGAAACATACATACATAGCATACTTGGGATAGAAGTTTATCCATTTTGCATATCATAGGTTGTGCACAAGTGTCATATCCGCCTATTGAGCAATCGTGCTAGCGTCTCTCTTGAGTTGTGCAACACGAGCGTTTTCCGTGGACTCCACATTTTGTGCTCATTCCTTGGTTGCACGACCCCATTTATCTATCCGTGTGTGTGTTTCCGTGTGCCATTCTTTGCTATTGGTCTACTTGTTTCACTTGCGAATTTGTGAATCTTTTTCAACATTATTGACTCTTGCTAACATTTTGCATCAAATTTTTCTTGTGCCACTATCCTCACCGAGCTCCACTATAAGCCTTACTTGTGTAGGTGTGAGAAACCGACATGAATTGGTACCAATTGTGCTATTTCCTTGTTACACATTGAGTGATCATTGATCCATCTTCAACATCGGTCAAGGTACATTTGGTATCGTTCTTCTCTTTCTCCCACTAATATTTCCTCGAGTCTTGTGATGGATAGGCAAGGTATTTCACCTTCGGTCTACAACAACAACGACAAGTTCGATGCCACAAACAACTCCAACGACGCCAAGATGCAAGCTCAAATGGAGGAGATCAAATCCCTCATCAAATCCTACAAGCCATCTTCCTCATCTTCGAGAAGACGCTCAAGAGCACATGCCTCCGAGCTACCATCTCCGGCAAGGTCACATCGGCATCGACACCATCACCACCACAAACGTGAAGGTCAAGAGCTCTACACCAACAACGGCTCAACGACTTCACCATCTCCCTTGGCATCTTCACCAAGCGACTTCAAGGCATCTTCGCCTTCGGATATACGGCATCTTCGCCAACAAGCACCCCAAGACTTCCACGAGCTACTACGACCTCGACACCGACCATGCGATTCCTTTCTATGGGACTCAAGAACCCGAGGAGTATCTCGAGTGGGAGCACCTAATGGACGACTACCTCAAGCTACATCAAGTTCCTCCCGAAGATCAAGTGAAGTGCGCCACAAGAAACTTCCACGACTACGCCTCGACATGGTGGTTTCACACACCTTCGGAGAGCTACGACATGAGTTGGCCCAAGACGAACAAAGCTTTGCGGCGAGAGTTTGTGCCTCCAACCTACACGGAACAACTTCTACGCCAATTGGAGAACACCAACCAAGGATCCAAGTCCATCGACGCGTACTTCAAGGAGATGAAGATTGCCTTGCGACGAGCCGGCGTGGACGACCCCATGTCAATGAAGTTCCACATCATGATGGGATTGAACAATGCCATCTCCAAGACTATCTTCCCCGAGTACTACAAGTCCCTCGACGACAACTACATTGGTGCTCTCAAGGCGGAACAAGAACTCATGAAGGCCAAGGCTTCTCCACCCCAAGCACACTTCTCGAAGACCAAGCTCAAAGACGACAAGCATGAGGCTAGTACCACCAAGATGTCCAAGCCCGACGAGCTCCAAGACGATGCTCCCAAGTTCGACTTCACCGCGGTCCCTCTTTGTGGCATTGATGATGCCGAGTCCTCCACAACTCTTTTTCAAGATGGTGCGGCGACGAGTACGACTACGGAGACCTTCAAGGACCAAGCTTTTGAGGCAAGCGACAGGGTGACGAGCAAGGATGATGCTTCCATCTTAGGAGGCGAGAGTGATGATGTGCCATCTTCGTCCTTCATCCACGGCGACGACGATGAGATGGTTGAGTATTTCACTTCGACCACGGCAACGTATGATGACTTGAGTGACTTGTGCCACCATATTGAGAGTGAGAGTGACTTCACCACTAGCCCCATATCCGATGTGTTGCCCCAATTCCCATGTGAGGAGAGCCACAACCCCCACCACTTGAGTGAGATGAGTGACTCCACCATACGTGCGATTGAGTGCACCTACTTTGAGGGAGTGAGTGAATCGCCACATAGAGAGAGTGAGGCCACTTCGATTTCTAACGACTTAACCTCTACCTCTATTGTGTCTTCTCATTTGGTGCTAGGTCTCATTTATGATGACGCGCCGATTCACGACGACTTCGTCCTTCCTATGGACATGACGATGGCCATGGTGGAATATGATGCACCCCCACATGGTTCCATCAAGATGAAGATGACCACCATTTGGTCTTTCCCACCTCACCTACACCACTTGATTGGAATGACAAAGGTAACATAGGTGACGGTGATGCTCTAGTCCCACTAGTGGACATTCTTGACATTGATTGCTTGCATGATGTTGATCCACCTATTACCTTGCTTCATGCTAGTGAGATTTCCCCATGGGATGATTTACCCATTTATGGTGAGTATGCTGATTGCCATGTGGAGTCTATTAGTTGTGATGCCATGTTACATAGGATTTCTTGTGACAATTCTTTAGGTCACATCATGTTTGACAATCCGCTTGACTTGTCATATGCTATGCATGAGATCAATCATATGTCATATTTGCAATCTCTTCGTAGTGACTATGCATATGCCATTAAAATTAACCCAATTTGCACATATGGCATAGATGACAAGCCCATGGTTATTGGCATTTGTTTTTCTTGTGATGATATTGACATGCTCCCTTTGCATCATTTATCTCATATGCCATGCCATGACCACCTAGCTTCGGATATGAATTGTTTGGGATGTTATCAATATTCTCCATGTGATGTTTCTATAAATGCTCATGAGGAGACCCCCATAGTTTCCTCATACATATTACGAGATCTTGATGCATTCCATACTTTGCATGATTCCCATAATTGTTTGCACCATATGCATTCCATTCATAACAATGCTCTAGATATCACTAGTGATGCATTACAAAATTTGAGTCTCCATTATGCTATACATAATAACAAACCTCTCATGATGGATGACATGTTTCTATATCACGCATCTCATTTATTTGAGCATTGGATATTTTGTGCTAACCGACACAAGCACGTATGCCTCATGATGGATGATGTGTACATCTACAACGCACACACAATTTTCCCTTTGTCTTTGTTTTGTTAGGTGCTTATGAACACTCGTCAACCTCACAATCCCATGAGTTGACGAAACGAGCTCTTGAGAGCAAAGATGACTTGGGATCCCGTGGATTGTCCTTCCCACCATTCCCTTCGCGCAACGACTTCGGGCATTCCTTTTACTTGTCTCTCACACGGCTATGGGCTATTTACCACTTATCACCTTATGCTCATTTTCCCGTGTTCACTTTGCATGTTACACCTCTTTTCATGACTTTGCCATGCAATTGTGACCCTTGCTTGCACTTACCCATGATTCACCATTATGATCCTCCTATGTGTATTTGCATGCTTGGTGGAGACCTTGTTGCTATTGCCATGTTTATCATGTGCCCCATGCTATTGATGCTATTTTGCTCATATCTTGTCTTTATGCTTGTGAAATGTCATGTGCATTATATATGCCAACTATTTGCACACATGACATGTTTGCCATTATTCCTTCTAGTACGTTGCATCTTCGCACTACTAGCTTGCTTGACTTGATCACTATGATTACTTGCTTGGTTGCATCACCCATGTTCCATTACTCGCTTTCTTGGGTTGATGACATATATGCTCATGCCTCTCACATGATATATCTTGTTTATTGTCGCTTGCCTCCAATAGTTGCTTCTATGCTTAATGATCTTGGAGACTTGGATACTTCACTTGTGATGCATGCTTGGTTGATTGAGCCTATTGTATTTGGTTGTTCCCGCATCATACGCCTCCATACCATGAACTACACTGTTGTACTTTCTTATGATGAGCATAATGCATACACTTGTTGGGTATCTTACCACACGAATGCTAGGTTTTGCATTTCCAGTAACCTCATTTGTTTTTCGAGTGTTTGTCATGTTCTTTTGTTTTGAAGGATTCACAAGGCGGTACGATCACGAAACATTTTGGTTATGAGAAGGCATACATGATGCGCAACTCCATCACCCTTGAGAAACTACTAAAGGTGAACTCCTTCCCTTTGAGCCATTCTCAAATACGCATGTTGGATGGGTCATTCTTTCATTGTTGTTTCCTTCTTGTTTTTTGCATGATACATCTCGTGAACGGAGGACCGACATTGGAGATGGACCCTATGGACCTTCAAGTTGAGGAGTGCTCGGACTTAGTGGATGCACCACCGGACCAACACTTCTACCACAACATCGAGCTATGGTACAACACCACCCATGACAAATATGCATCTTATGCATGGATTGACACACATTATGCTTGTCTTGTTGCACCTATTCCCATGTCATCCATGATATATGAGCTTGTGCATTTCCTTAGCAAATTTGTTGTGATCTTTCTTGATTGCATATTCATACATAATGATCACATTGCCTACCATCAATTGTATGATAACATAATCATATTGAGCATCCATTGCCATATTCATGCTATTGATAAACCGTCTCACTATGACATCATTTTGCACCGTGGTTGCATTCATCATATTCACAACACATTTGTGTGCACAATGTATGATTTTTCTCCCATGAACGCTTTGCATATCATTCTATATCATCTTGATAAGCTTCATGCGCTTTGCCACGAACAATCTTGCCTCAAGGACTCATTCTTACATGATGGACACTTTGTGTGCGCTAACCATTGTATTTCCAAGTGTTGTTTGTGTTTGCTCTTTTGCATGTGTACCACTCCGGACACACCTTGGAGTACTTGGATTGCGCCATGTCTTCCACTTCGTCCAACTACAAGTCCGTCCACGACAACCGTTTCCATGGTGATGAGGATTTCGATCCGAGGTCGGATCTTTCCCAAGGGAGGGGAGATGATGCGGAGCATCCGACGATCATCCCCATGTACACTCGAGCCTACGCCATTGGACCTAAGGTGAACTCGCTCCTTTCCGAATCTTCCCTTTCCGCATGCAAGACATGGATGCTACTTCAAGCGCGGACCTTGTTCATACTCAAGTACACCCAAGGAGACCATGGAGAACCCAAGGACCAAGGCCAAGCGTGCGCGGAAGCAAAGGAAGGAGAAGGAAGAAGAGACAGCTGCTACAGGCCCCGGACATCCCGCCCCAGCCCGGACATCCGGACCCAGCCCGGACATTCGGACCAGCCCGGACATCCGGCCCGACCCCCGGAAATCCGGCGCCCATCACAGAAGACACCCGAAGCTGAACCATGTCAGCCCGGACATCCGGCCCGTCGCGAGCCGCCGGACATCCGGCCCAGCTCCCGGAAATCCGGCGCCCCATCACAGAAGCTGGACCCTGCCAGCCCGGACATCCGGCCCCAGCGCCCGGATATCCGGCGTCTCGGGAAGGCCCGGACATTCGACCCGTCGCCCGGACATCCGGCCCATCTGCCTGCGTGCAGCGCGTCTGGGCCGAGGCCCATGTACCCCTTCGTCCCTTAGACTATATATACTCCCCCACCTCCTCCTAGTTAGGGTTAGCATTGGTTTAGCTCATTTGTGAGATAGAGCATTGCTCATCCATTACGGATCTACTCCATGAGAGAGATCGCGGCCCCTCTACGGAGAAGATCCTCTTGGATTCAAGACCTCCTCACGAAGAAGACCCCCATCAAGACCTCCTCACGGAGAAGAACCGGTTACCCTTTGTATCGTCCTTTGTTGATCGTGGATCGTGTATCTCCCTTTGTGTTCTTGGATCTAGCGCATGTGTAGTCGAATCTTGTTGGTTTGAGTGATTCTCTTGTGTTTCCCCTCGTGTTCCCCGTCGTGTTCTTCGTGTTCTTAGTTGGGATCCGCTCCTTTCGTGAAAGATCGGCCATCTAGGGTTCCACCCTACATCAGTTAGGATGGTGGCACAAAAATTTGATGCAATTGTAAGTGAGACTCAATAATGTTGGAAAAGATTCGCGACTTGTAAATGCAACAAGTAGACCAATAGCTAGATATGGTACACGGAAACACACACGCAAATAGATAAGTGGGGTTGGGCAACTAAGGATGAGCCAAAATGTGGAATCCACCAAGATGCTCTTGTTGCACAACACTAGAGAGACGCTAGCACGATTGCACAATAGGCGGATACGAACTTGTGCACAACCTACTAAGCAAAAATGCAACGACTTCTATCCCAAGTATGCTATATGTATGATGTTTCTATGCTTTTGATCCAAGATGATCGAGTATGACAATCTAAATGTTGTATGATGCTATGGTTCTTGCTTATAAGCTCTTTGCTTATCTTCCTTCTTTTGCTTAAAAGCTTGTTTGGCTCTTTGTTGTTTGAGCTCTTTTCTCATGCAATGCTTGACGAACCAAGATAGCAATTGTGTATGCGAAGACAACTTTGTGACACAAGAGATGATACCAAGATATGCAACATGATGATGGTATGTAAGCTATGGGAAATATGATCACTAATGTGCACAAGTCACGTTGCCGGCAATACTCAAAGGCTAGTCTCGATGGGTAAGCTACGCAAAAGTAAGGCCATGGGGTTATCAATGCAAATGCAAGAGAGTATGATGACATCACAATACCAAGATGATAGCAAGTGAAAGTGATACCAAAGTGATGTAGCCGTTCGTAGTAGTCCTTGGCGAAGATGAGCAGTGGTGATGTTGATGCCGAACCGTACCTAGATAGCCGAAACACAATAGGACATGGAAACCACAACTCAAATTCTCAAAGCAAAACGGGTCAAAATTGTCTGAGTTGGTAGCGGGAAAGGCTATGGTGGTGGTATGCGAAAGTGGTGGTGGTATGCGGAAGTGTATGTGGGCACCGGGACAAAATTTGGCGAGGGTTAGGCGGTAAACGAAGTGGAGGATCGAAATTTTGCTGTCAGGGGCCGGATGTCCGGCCTGATGGCCGGATGTCCGGGGCGGGCCGGATATCCGGGCTGTCGGGCCGGATGTCCGGGCTCGGGATCCATGGACGAACTCGAAGAACACCGCGTGTAGAGGTCAAATCCGGGGCAAAATTCGGAAGATTTTGTGGATGGAATTTGGGAAAAAGATGGGGGAAAAGCTAGATCTACCTGCAACACACGAAATCCGTGGATCAAATTCAACAAAACTTCATCACACCAACAAATCACAAAAAAAATTGGGACTATTTTCGTGGGGCAATTTCGGATTAGGACGAAAAACAACAAAATCAAGCTAGAAAACAAAGAGAGGGGGCTCCAAAATCGTGATCAACGTGGCTCATGATACCAAGATGATGTAGGGCGGAACCCTAGATGGTCGATCCTTCATGAAAGGAGCGGATCCCTACGAAGAACGTGATGAACACGAGGGGACACACGAGGGAAACACGAGGGAAAACACGAGAGAATCACTCAACCAACAAGAATAGATCACACATGCGCTAGATCGATGAACACAAAGGTAAGATACAAGATCCAAATCCAACAAAGGATGATACAAGAGGTAACCGGTTCTTCTCCATGAGGAGGTCTTGATGGGGGTCTTCTCCGTGAGGAGGTCTTGAATCCAAGGGGATCTTCTCCGTAGAGGGGCCGCGGTCTCTCTCGTGGAGTAGATCCGTAATGGATGAGCAAAGCTCTATCTCTAAAGGAGCTAATCCTTTGCTAACTCTAGAAAGAGGAAGGGGATGGAGTATATATAGTCTAGGGGGGCGAAGAGGTTCATGGGCTTCGGCCCTTTACTATGCGCAGACAGGCGGAGCCGGATGTCCGGGCGTCGGGCCGGATGTCCGGGGCTTCAGGAGGGGCCGGATGTCCGGGCCGGGGGCCGGATGTCCGGGCTAGCGGTGCAAAACTTCTGTAGTCTCTGGATAGGCGGGGTCGGATGTCCGGCGAAGGGGCCGGATTTCCGGGCTTCGGGAGGAGCCGGATGTCCGGCGCATGGGGCCGGATGTCCGGGCCCTGTAGCACTTCGACGACTGGGCTGCTGCTGCTGTTGGCATCTTCAGGGGCCGGATGTCCGGGGCCTGGAGGGTGAACTTGCCCGTTTCCGTTGGTTCTCTTCATTCATGGACTTGGCGGCTTGTCCGTCTTCACGTGCATCTTCGTGAGGGTCCTCTTGACACCTGATCATGCATAGCATATCGGACTTAGGTAGTAGCCATGTCTCGAGTGGATCATATGTGATATCACTAAGGAAGGAAGTCACCTCGTTCTCGAGAGCTCTAGCTCGTGCTCGTGTCATGGGTCCTCTTGGCTCTTGATGAGACGATGGTAGGTCCATGGGGATGATCGTAGGATGCTCCGCATCAGTGAATCATCTCCTTTACACGTGCTCACTTGACCCCTTCGAGGATGGTATACTACTTGACACTTTTCCCGTGTGCATGCATAGGTATTGTCGGAGATTCACGGATGTTGAGGAGAGTGCAAACGCCAAGGAACAACTACACCATCTGCGAGGGAAGCCTGGAAGCAACGACGGAAGAAGACGGAGACAGCTCCCAGGACCCAAACATCCGGCCCCTGGATATGACCATGACAGCAAAGCCCAGCACCCGAAGTGCTACAGGCCCCGGACATCCGGCGCCTCGCCAAAGCCCGGACATCCGGCGCCTCCCCCGGAAATCCGGCATCGGCGACAGAACACAACAGAAGGCCACCCCGCTCGGGCCGGACATCCGGCCAACCGCCCCGGACATCCGGCGTCTCACGAGTGCCCGGACATCCGGCCCCCAGCCCGGACATCCGGCGCCTGCCTGCGCGCAGAGTCGGGCCAGAGGCCCATGTATCCCTTTCCCACTTACCCCTTCGTGGCTTAGACTATATATACTACTCCCCCTCCTCCTAGTTAGGGTTAGCAAAGGATTAGCTCATTAGAGATAGAGCTTTGCTCATCCATATCGGATCTACTCCACGAGAGAGACCGCGGCCCCTCTACGGAGAAGATCCACCTTGGATTTAAGACCCCTCACGGGAAGATCCCTCGTGGATTCAAGACCTCCTCATGGAGATGAACTTTACCTTGTATCTTTCCCTTTGTTGTTCATGTACCTTGTGGATCTTGTGTGTTTGATTGTCTAGTGGATGTGTGATTGGGCTTGTTCTTGAGTGTTTCCCCTTGTGATTTCTCTCCGTTCTTCCCCGTGTTCATCGTGTTCTTCGAGGGAACCCACTCCAATCGTGAAAGATCGGCCTACACCGGGTTAGCCCCGTATCACTAAGCCACGAAGGGGTAAGTGGGAAAGAGGGATACATGGGCCTCTAGCCCGACTCTGCGCGCAGGCAGGCGCCGGATGTCCGGGCTGGGGGCTGGATGTCCGACCGTTCGCGGGAGGCCGGATGTCCGGCCTGGAATAGGCCATTCCAGTCTTCTCTCGATAGTCGTCACCGAATTTCCGGGGTTGGTCGCCGGATGTCGGGGCGTTGCTGGGGCGCCGGATGTCCGGCCGCTGAAGCTCTTGGCCTTCTGTTGGTGCAACTCCTGGGCGGCTGCACAGGCGCCGGATGTCCGGCCGTTGAAGCTCTTGGCCTTCTGTTGGTGCAACTCCTGGGCGGCTGCACAGGCACCGGATGTCCGGCCCTCTGCCCGGATGTCTGGCCGCTGTAGCGTCAGCAGCTCCGTCTTCTTTCGTCGTCGCTTCCAGGCTTCCCTCGCGGATGGTGTAATTGTTCCTTGGCGCTTGCACTCCTCCTCAACATCTGTGAAGCTCCGACAATACCTATGCATGCACACGGGAGAAGTGTCAAGTAGTATACCATCCTCGAACGGGTCAAGTGAGCACGTGTAAAGGAGATGATTCACCTTTGAGTATGTGAAGTAGATGTCGCACGTGTCACTCGCCAAACGGACTCTTGACATGGTGATGTCCATAGGATGCTCTGCATCAGCACCCATTGAATTAACTATTGATGCAAAAAAACCAATGTTTAATCATTTTGATATGACCTCTAATCTTGGTGATGATTCACATGTCGCACGTGTCACTCGCCAAACGGACTCTTGACATGGTGATGTCCATAGGATGCTCTGCATCAGCACCCATTGAATTAACTATTGATGCAAAAAAACCAATGTTTAATCATTTTGATATGACCTCTAATCTTTGATATAGGCAAAGGTGTCCCGTCTTTCGATGAGATGATGGATATCGCTTTGGTGGAAGTCGACTTTGACGATCCGACTACGAACGTGCGAGGACGTCGCACTTTAGCAATCGCTAAACCAACTCCGAGAGGTTATCGACCACGCCGGAGCACGATCAACCTGACCACGAGGGTCTGTTTCCTGCGAGCAAACGAAGAACAAGCAAGAAACTGAGATTGCAATCTGGATATTGCGAATATAAGATGAAAGCTTTATTGATCAAGGTGGAGTTCTGTGACGCCTTTGTCTGGTCGCTGAACACAAACGAAGTACGCGAAGTTGCAGCTATGGCGAACTTTTAATCTAAACAAAACCCAAGGAAAAAGCTACTAGATGGATCTACTTATATAGGAGCAAGGGGTGGCGGCCAAGGAGGTGGGAGGACGTCCCAAGGCAGCCTAAAACCAACCCTAGGTCGTACAAGGCTCATGGGCCCAAGTGAAGGCGATGCAACACCTTTGGACTTGTAGTTTGACTCGGATTCTGGTGCAACGTCAGATTGTTTCGACCATAACTCAATGCTCCGGACGAATTTAAAGGTGAATCCAATTGGGTTGGAAAGAGCACGAAATCTAGTTTCCAACAAAAAACGAATCACCCAATTCAGAGTCCGTATGAAAAAGTTGTTGGCGTTTTGAGTCAGGTATGTCTGTGCAGTCCGAATCTGAATCCAAAACGTGAGAGACTTGGACTCTATCTTCTCTTGGCCCAAAAGTGACGTGAGAGGACTTTTTGAACAGAACCTAAACTTCTCCTTTTGCCTTATCTTCACATGTGGATTGTACAAATGTCCCACACACCTGCAATTAGACAAAACACAAAAGTGTGTGAAGTATTTTTGTTCTGGATAACATAAATAGATTATTGAATAGTTTGCACTAGAAATCACCTGACAAATATGCATGTATGCAATATTTTTGGTCGTATCCAAGGTAGTCATGTCCTCATCATCCTCCCCTTCTTGAAAACAAAGCCGTCCTCGGCGTTGCTTAATCTGAAATGTGGCTAACAAAAGAGACAAGGTGTACATGTTGTGATAGAGGCAAAGGTGTCCCGTCTTTCGATGAGATGGAGGATTTCGCTTTGGTGGAAGTCGACTTTGACGATCCGACTACGAACGTGCGAGGACGTCGCGCCTTAGCAATCGCTAAACCAACTCCGAGAGGTTATTGACCACGCCGGAGCACGATCAACCTGACCACGAAGGTCTGTTTCCTGCGAGCAAACGAAGAACAAGCAAGAAACTAAAATTGCAATCTGGATATTGCGAATATAAGATGAAAGCTTTATTGATCAAGGTGGGGTTCTGTGACGCCTTTGTCTGGTCGTTGAACACAAACGAAGTACGCGAAGTTGCAGCTATGGCGAACTTTTAATCTAAACAAAACCCAAAGTCTAAACGATGCCCTAAGGGCTGTATATATGGAGGAAGAGGGGGGGGAATTTCGTGGCCCTTGGTGGAGGGGTCCGAAATCAACCCTATCTCTTGTTTCCCCACACATACGGACTCTAAAAATAGCCTATACTTATGTATTTCGAAATTACATGGGCCTGGCCCAATAATAAGGTGACGCAGCACCTAAAATAGCCTCGGGACGAAATTTATGAAGTGGCATCTTGTATATTTCGTCCAAGGCTTCATGCACCCATTATGGTGGCTTCAAAGTCCTGAAATCATCACTTGTAACTCCGTTCTTGTTTCCCTTGCGCATGCCATCATCTCCAGGCTTGTTCTTGCTCCAATGTTCATCCTTCTCCAAGCTAGGCCCTTCATTTGTAAGCAAAACAAATGTATCCAATTTAGGCAGCATCATATTCTCATGAACATTAGAATCATTACCAAGAAACGAAAGTACCTGGTAATTTAGTTGGCGTGCACGAGCTTTAGTAATTGGTCCAGTATGTATAGCAGCAGGGGCTGTGGGTGTAACAATTGTATTGATGTCCTCATCATCCTCCCCTTCTTGAAATGAAGTCGTCCTCGACGGAAGTTCATCTTCCTCACCCAAATAAGGCTTCAAATCTGCAATGTTAAAAGTGGGACTAACCCCAAAATATGCAGGCAGCTCAAGTTTATATGCATTATCATTTATTTTCTCTAACACCTTAAAGGGACCATCAGCACGTGGCATCAGCTTTGATTTGCGCAAATCAGGAAATCTATCCTTACGCAAATGTAACCAAACAAGATCTCCAGGTGCAAACACAACATGTTTTCTACCCTTATCTCCAGCAAGTTTATATTTAGCATTCATACGCTCAATGTTTTCCTTAGTTAACTCATGCATTTTTAAAATCAATTCAGCACGTTGTTTAGCATCAAAATTAACCTTCTCCGAAGATGGAAGAGGCAACAAATCAATAGGTGCACGAGGTAGGAAACCATACACAACTTCAAAAGGGCACATCTTAGTAGTAGAATGCAATGAACGATTATAAGCAAATTCAATATGAGGCAAGCATTCCTCCCACATTTTCTTATTATTCTTCAAAACAGCCCTACGCATAGTAGACAACGTTCTATTGACTACTTCAGTTTGTCCATCAGTTTGGGGGTGACAAGTAGTACTAAAAAGCAGTTTAGTCCCCAACTTAGCCCATAAACATCTCCAAAAGTGGCTAAGAAATTTAGTATCACGATCTGAAACAATAGTATTTGGCACACCATGCAAGCGAATAATTTCACGAAAGAACAAATCAGCAACATTAACAGCATCATCGCTTTTATGACATGGTATAAAGTGTGCCATTTTCGAGAATCTATCCACGACAACAAATATGCTATCCCTCCCCTTCTTTGTTCGAGGTAAACCTAAAACAAAGTCCATAGATATATCCTTCCAAGGAACACTAGGTACAGGCAAAGGCATATATAAACCATGAGGATTGAGTCGTGACTTAGCTTTTTGACATGTAGTGCAGCGAGCAATAAAACGCTCAACATCCCATCTCATCTTTGGCCAAAAGAAATGTGTAGCAAGTACGTCCTCCGTCTTCTTCACGCCAAAGTGTCCCATTAATCCTCCTCCATGCGCCTCCTGCAACAACAAAAGACGAACGGAGCTAGCTGGAATGCATAGCTTGTTAGCACGAAACAGAAATCCATCGTTAACAACAAACTTGTTCCACATTCTTCCTTCTTTACAATTCTGCATTACATCTTTAAAATCAGCATCATGCACATATTGATCTTTGATGGTCTCCAAACCAAATATTTTGAAGTCAAGTTGTGAAAGCATAGTATAGCGACGAGACAATGCATCAGCAATAACATTTTCTTTTCCCTTCTTGTGTTTAATGACATAAGGGAAAGTCTCAATGAATTCAACCCATTTAGCATGTCTACGATTCAGTTTAGCTTGACTTTTAATATGTTTCAAAGATTCATGATCAGAATGTATAACAAATTCTTTGGGCCATAAATAATGTTGCCATGTTTCTAAAGTCCGAACAAGAACATATAATTCTTTATCATAAGTAGAATAATTCAGACTAGGCCCACTCAATTTTTCAGAAAAGTATGCAATAGGTTTGCCATCTTGTAATAACACACCTCCTAATCCAATTCCACTAGCATCACATTCAAGCTCAAAAGTCTTATTAAAATCAGGAAGTTGGAGTAAAGGAGCATGTGTCAACTTATCTTTCAATACCGTGAAGGCTTCTTCCTGTGCGGTACCCCAAACAAAAGGCACATCCTTCTTTGTAAGCTCATTGAGAGGTGCAGCAATGGTGCTGAAATCTCTCACAAAACGCCTATAGAATCCAGCGAGGCCAAGAAAACTCCTCACTTGTGTGACCGTTTTGGGCTGCGGCCAACTCTCAATAGCTTCAATCTTGGCTTTGTCAACTTCAATTCCCTGTGGAGTAACAACATAGCCAAGAAAAGATACTCGGTCGGTGCAAAAGGTGCACTTCCCAAGGTTACCAAACAAACGTGCATCACGTAGAGCAATAAAAACAGCACGTAAATGTCCCAAATGTTCTTCCAAAGATCTGCTATAAATCAATATATCATCAAAGTAAACTACCACAAATCGTCCAATGAAAGCACGTAAAACTTCGTTCATTAATCTCATGAAAGTACTAGGTGCATTAGTTAACCCAAAAGGCATGACTAACCACTCATATAATCCAAACTTAGTTTTGAATGCTGTTTTCCATTCATCTCCCAATTTCATACGAATTTGATGGTATCCACTACGTAAATCAACTTTGGAGAATATTGTAGAGCCACTCAATTCATCAAGCATATCATCTAGCCTAGGAATAGGATGACGATAACGAATAGTAATATTATTAATGCCTCTACAATCAACACACATACGTGATGTACCATCCTTTTTCGGCACTAGAATAATAGGAACAGCACAAGGACTAAGGGATTCGCGTATATAACCTTTGTCGAGAAGCTCTTGTACTTGACGCATTATCTCCTTCGTCTCCTCTGGATTGGTACGGTATGGTGCACGGTTTGGCAGTGAAGCACCGGGAATTAAGTCAATCTGATGCTCAATCCCTCGAATAGGCGGTAATCCCGGTGGCACGTCTTGTGGAAAGACGTCAGCGAACTCCTGCAAAACGTTAGTGACAGCAGGAGGCAAAGAGGAAGGCACATCCTCGAATGAAAATAATGCCTCTTTGCACACAAAAGCATAGCAAACAGATTTGCTGAAATCTAGCTCATCAATATCAGATTTGGTGGCAAATAAACATGCACTTTTCAATTTAATTTCAGAAGCAACACTAGATGGTTTATTATTAGGCTTCATTTGTTGCTCAAATTCTTTTGCCACAATCTGATTTTCACTCTTATTCTTCTCCTGTTGTGCTTTATTAGCTCTATTAATATCATCTTTCAAAATGGAATCAGGAGTCATAGGAAGCAAAGTAATATTTTTATCCTTATGAACAAGAGTATAGTGATTGTTTCTACCATGGTGTACAGAATTTTTATCAAATTGCCATGGTCTACCAAGTAATAAGGAACATGCTTGCATAGGTACCACATCACAATCAACATAATCAGCATATGTAGAGATACTAAAATGCACACGAACAGTACGTGTTACCTTAACCTTGCCGCTGTTGTTGAACCATTGGATGTAGTAAGGATGTGGATGTGGTCTTGTGGCGAGAGAAAGCTTCTCCGCCATCTCCATGCTAGCCAAGTTGTTGCAGCTCCCTCCATCTATTATGACGCGCACAGAACGTTCCTTCACAACTCCCTTGGTATGGAACAAATTGTGCCTCTGATTTTGCTCAGCTTGTGTGACCTGCACACTCAAAACACGTTGAGCAACTAAACATTCATACCTGTCAGCGTCATCAGGAGCCATGTATTGCGTCTCATGATCAGAATCATCTCCACCATGTTCTTCACGTGTAATAAGAGCCAAAGTCTCCTCATCATAGTCACTAGCAGACTCATATCCACCATCCGCGGTAGCAATCATCACACGCGGAGATTTGCATTCCCTCGCATAATGACCTCCTCCCTTACAACGACGACAAATAATATCACTTGTGTGCCCTGTTGATGCCATGGAAGAAGAAGAACGTTGTGCAGGCCCCGCAGGTGCGCTCTTGGAAGATAATGGTGGTTGTGCCTGTTTTCTTGTATCACGGCTGGAGGTGGCACCGGATGGAGGTGCTGGTGCAGTTGAAGTAGAAGATGCACGTGGTGTCCATGATGAAGGTCGGCCTGCAGAAAAGTTAGTTCGCCCCAATGCTTGTCGATCCTGCACTTCACGTTCAGCTTTACAAGCAAGATGGAATAAACGAGTGATATTAGTATACTCCTTATAGTCTAGAATGGTCTGAATCTCTCTATTTAATCCACCCAGAAAACGTGCAAGCATAGCTTCATTCTCCTCAACAATACCACATCTAATCATGCCAGTTTGTAATTCCTGATAATATTATTCTACAGAATTTTTTCCTTGTCTTAAACGCTGCAATTTTTGAAGCAATTCACGTTGATAATATGGTGGAACCCAACGCGTACGCATAGCAGTTTTCAAAGCAGCCCAAGTAGTTGGAATAGGATATAATCTACAATGTTCAGACCACCATACACATGCAAAACTAGTGAAAGCACAAACAGCAGCAGCAACTCGTCTCTCCTCAGGATATTGTAAACATGTAAATCGTTGTTCAGTTTCTAACTCCCAAGTAAGATATATATCAGGAACATATCTACCCTCAAATGGTGGAATATTCAATTTCAGTTTAGGAATATGGACATCATCGCGTACCTGAGGTGGTGGTGCAGGCCTACCATTACGAATATATACCTGAGGTCGACCCGCTGGTGGTGGTACAGGTGGCTGCACGTAGTGTTGATTTTGATCAACCTCATCCTCATAGTCTCCCACATAATCATCCTCCTCCGCATCAGTGATAGAGGCAAAGGTGTCCCGTCTTTCGATGAGATGGTGGATTTCGCTTTGGTGGAAGTCGACTTTGACGATCCGACTACGAACGTGCGAGGACGTCGCGCCTTAGCAATCGCTAAACCAACTCCGAGAGGTTATTGACCACGCCGGAGCACGATCAACCTGACCACGAAGGTCTGTTTCCTGCGAGCAAACGAAGAACAAGCAAGAAACTAAGATTGCAATCTGGATATTGCGAATATAAGATGAAAGCTTTATTGATCAAGGTGGGGTTCTGTGACGCCTTTGTCTGGTCGTTGAACACAAACGAAGTACGCGAAGTTGCAGCTATGGCGAACTTTTAATCTAAACAAAACCCAAAGTCTAAACGATGCCCTAAGGGCTGTATATATGGAGGAAGAGGGGGGGAATTTCGTGGCCCTTGGTGGAGGGGTCCGAAATCAACCCTATCTCTTTGTTTCCCCACACATACGGACTCTAAAAATAGCCTATACTTATGTATTTCGAAATTACATGGGCCTGGCCCAATAATAAGGTGACGCAGCACCTAAAATAGCCTCGGGACGAAATTTATGAAGTGGCGTCTTGTATATTTCGTCCAAGGCTTCATGCACCCATTATGGTGGCTTCAAAGTCCTGAAATCATCACTTGTAACTCCGTTCTTGTTTCCCTTGCGCATGCCATCATCTCCATGCTTGTTCTTGCTCCAATGTTCATCCTTCTCCAAGCTAGGCCCTTCATTTGTAAGCAAAACAAATGTATCCAATTTAGGCAGCATCATATTCTCATGAACATTAGAATCATTACCAAGAAACGAAAGTACCTGGTAATTTAGTTGGCGTGCACGAGCTCTAGTAATTGGTCCAGTATGTATAGCAGCAGGGGTTGTGGGTGTAACAATTGTATTGATGTCCTCATCATCCTCCCCTTCTTGAAATGAAGTCGTCCTCGACGGATGTTCATCTTCCTCACCCAAATAAGGCTTCAAATCTGCAATGTTAAAAGTGGAACTAACCCCAAAATCTGCAGGCAGCTCAAGTTTATATGCATTATCATTTATTTTCTCTAACACCTTAAAGGGACCATCAGCACGTGGCATTAACTTTGATTTGCGCAAATCAGGAAATCTATCCTTACGCAAATGTAACCAAACAAGATCTCCAGGTGCAAACACAACATGTTTTCTACCCTTATCTCCAGCAAGTTTATATTTAGCATTCATACGCTCAATGTTTTCCTTAGTTAACTCATGCATTTTTAAAATCAATTCAGCACGTTGTTTAGCATCAAAATTAACCTTCTCCGAAGATGGAAGAGGCAACAAATCAATAGGTGCACGAGGTAGGAAACCATACACAACTTCAAAAGGGCACATCTTAGTAGTAGAATGCAATGAACGATTATAAGCAAATTCAATATGAGGCAAGCATTCCTCCCACATTTTCTTATTATTCTTCAAAACAGCCCTACGCATAGTAGACAACGTTCTATTGACTACTTCAGTTTGTCCATCAGTTTGGGGGTGACAAGTAGTACTAAAAAGCAGTTTAGTCCCCAACTTAGCCCATAAACATCTCCAAAAGTGGCTAAGAAATTTAGTATCACGATCTGAAACAATAGTATTTGGCACACCATGCAAGCGAATAATTTCACGAAAGAACAAATCAGCAACATTAACAGCATCATCGCTTTTATGACATGGTATAAAGTGTGCCATTTTCGAGAATCTATCCACGACAACAAATATGCTATCCCTCCCCTTCTTTGTTCGAGGTAAACCTAAAACAAAGTGATAGAGGCAAAGGTGTCCCGTCTTTCGATGAGATGATGGATATCGCTTTGGTGGAAGTCGACTTTGACGATCCGACTACGAACGTGCGAGGACGTCGCGCCTTAGCAATCGCTAAACCAACTCCGAGAGGTTATTGACCACGCCGGAGCACGATCAACCTGACCACGAGGGTCTGTTTCCTGCGAGCAAACGAAGAACAAGCAAGAAACTAAGATTGCAATCTGGATATTGCGAATATAAGATGAAAGCTTTATTGATCAAGGTGGGGTTCTGTGACGCCTTTGTCTCGTCGTTGAACACAAACGAAGTACGCGAAGTTGCAGCTATGGCGAACTTTTAATCTAAACAAAACCCAAAGTCTAAACGATGCCCTAAGGGCTGTATATATGGAGGAAGAGGGGGGAATTTCGTGGCCCTTGGTGGAGGGGTCCGAAATCAACCCTATCTCTTGTTTCCCCACACATACGGACTCTAAAAATAGCCTATACTTATGTATTTCGAAATTACATGGGCCTGACCCAATAATAAGGTGACGCAGCACCTAAAATAGCCTCGGGACGAAATTTATGAAGTGGCATCTTGTATATTTCGTCCAAGGCTTCATGCACCCATTATGGTGGCTTCAAAGTCCTGAAATCATCACTTGTAACTCCGTTCTTGTTTCCCTTGCGCATGCCATCATCTCCATGCTTGTTCTTGCTCCAATGTTCATCCTTCTCCAAGCTAGGCCCTTCATTTGTAAGCAAAACAAATGTATCCAATTTAGGCAGCATCATATTCTCATGAACATTAGAATCATTACCAAGAAACGAAAGTACCTGGTAATTTAGTTGGCGTGCACGAGCTCTAGTAATTGGTCCAGTATGTATAGCAGCAGGGGTTGTGGGTGTAACAATTGTATTGATGTCCTCATCAGGTACAAGATGTGCTGAACAATTTTGAAGAGGCCATGGAGAAGATCACTGGCCTTGAGAAGACGTTCCAAACAAAGCTCGATAACAGATTTAATGAACTGCTTGCGCGTCTTCCACCACCGGCTGCACCTGTCGCACCTCTGCAACAACAACAACTACGCCCCCTTCCGAATCAGTATGGACGAGCACATCGTGTTCCTATTGAGCTAGGACAAAATTCTGGTGCCGCTGCTACTGCTGTTGGTGTTTCTTTGGCTCCTGCTACTGCTCCTGCTGGTACCCAGGAGGATGATGAGTATGCAGGCGATTATGAGGATGAGGTTGATCAAAATCAGATCTACGAGCAGCCACCAGCACCACCACCAGCAGGTCGACCTCAGGTATATATTCGTAATGGTAGGCCTGCACCACCACCTCAGGTACGCGATGATGTCCATATTCCTAAACTAAAATTGAATATTCCACCATTTGAGGGTAGATATGTTCCTGATATATATCTTACTTGGGAGTTAGAAACTGAACAACGATTTACATGTTTACAATATCCTGAGGAGAGACGAGTTGCTGCTGCTGTTTGTGCTTTCACTAGTTTTGCATGTGTATGGTGGTCTGAACATTGTAGATTATATCCTATTCCAACTACTTGGGCTGCTTTGAAAACTGCTATGCGTACGCGTTGGGTTCCACCATATTATCAACGTGAATTGCTTCAAAAATTGCAGCGTTTAAGACAAGGAAAAAATTCTGTAGAATAATATTATCAGGAATTACAAACTGGCATGATTAGATGTGGTATTGTTGAGGAGAATGAAGCTATGCTTGCACGTTTTCTGGGTGGATTAAATAGAGAGATTCAGACCATTCTAGACTATAAGGAGTATACTAATATCACTCGTTTATTCCATCTTGCTTGTAAAGCTGAACGTGAAGTGCAGGATCGACAAGCATTGGGGCGAACTAACTTTTCTGCAGGCCGACCTTCATCATGGACACCACGTGCATCTTCTACTTCAACTGCACCAGCACCTCCATCCGGTGCCACCTCCAGCCGTGATACAAGAAAACAGGAACAACCACCATTATCTGCCAAGAGCGCACCTGCGGGGCCTGCACAGCGTTCTTCTTCTTCCATGGCATCAACAGGGCACACAAGTGATATTATTTGTCGTCGTTGTAAGGGAGGAGGTCATTATGCGAGGGAATGCAAATCTCCGCGTGTGATGATTGCTACCGCGGATGGTGGATATGAGTCCGCTAGTGACTATGATGAGGAGACATTGGCCCTTATTACACGTGAAGAACATGGTGGAGATGATTCTGATCATGAGACGCAATACATGGCTCCTGAAGACGCTGACAGGTATGAATGTTTAGTTGCTCAACGTGTTTTGAGTGTGCAGGTCACACAAGCTGAGCAAAATCAGAGGCACAATTTGTTCCATACCAAGGGAGTTGTGAAGGAACGTTCTGTGCGCATCATAATAGACGGAGGGAGCTGCAACAACTTGGCTAGCATGGAGATGGTGGAGAAGCAACTCGACACGATGATGGAACCGATGATTCAACTATGCAAGCAATGAAAAGAAAATTGCAAAGGCTCAGACTGGCTTGGACCAAGGATGAATAGATCTAACTCTTTTTTGTGGCTTTTTCTTGGACAATAGGTAAGAAAATAAATCTAATCTAGGAAAACTGGAAATTCTCACCGAGCAACCTGAAAACTGATACCACTTGATAGAGGCGAGGGTGTCCCGATCTTTCGATGAGATGATAACTATCGATTTGGTGGAGACGACTTTGACGATCCGACTACAAACGTGCACGACGTTGCGCCTTAGCAATCGCTAAACCAACTCCGAGAGGTTATTGACCACGCTGGAGCACGACCAACCTGACCACGAAGGTCTATTCCTGCAAGCAATCGAAGAACGAGCAAGAATATGATAAAGCAATCTGAATATTGCGAATATATATGAAGTATTGATAAAGGTGGGGATCCGAAAAGTGGTCTTGGTCTGGTAGTTGGACACAAACGAAGCACACGAAGTTGCAATGGCTAACTTTTAACTAAACAAATCCCAAAGTCTAAACGATGCCCTAAGGGCTGTATATATGGAGGAAGAGGGGGGTAATTTCGTGGCCCTTGGTGGAGGAGTCCGAAATCAACCCTATCTCTTGTTTCCCCACACATACGGACTCTAAAAATAGCCTATACTTATGTGTTTCGAAATTACATGGGCCTGGCCCAATAATAAGGTGACGCAGCACCTAAAATAGCCTCGGGACGAAATTTATGAAGTGGCATCTTGTATATTTCGTCCAAGGCTTCATGCACCCATTATGGTGGCTTCAAAGTCCTGAAATCATCACTTGTAACTCCGTTCTTGTTCCCCTTGCGCATGCCATCATCTCCATGCTTGTTCTTGCTCCAATGTTCATCCTTCTCCAAGCTAGGCCCTTCATTTGTAAACAAAACAAATGTATCCAATTTAGGCAGCATCATATTCTCATGAACATTAGAATCATTACCAAGAAACGAAAGTACCTGGTAATTTAGTTGGCGTGCACGAGCTCTAGTAATTGGTCCAGTATGTATAGTAGCAGGGGCTGTGGGTGTAACAATTGTATTGATGTCCTCATCATGTTGTATATGTATATGTCATCCATTTTTACTTCCCGTGGATTTTGCACATATGACACATGTATACATGAGTAACTTTCATAGTTAATAAAATATAAAGCCAAAATATTATCACAAGAAGTAGAAGGCATGAAAGTATTGCAACTCAGTTTGCACATATAAGTGAAGCTCTTATTCATATGAAAAGATTGACAATATTCATCATTAAACCATCCCAACATTGATGAACCATCACCAAGATTAGAGGTCATATCAAAATGATCAAACATTGGCACAATTACTTTCAAACATATTTGATCCAAATCTGATTTATTCCCTGATTCACTTGATTCTTTTGCATCGATAGTTAATTCAATGGGCTCACTCAAAATTGTTTGATCACATGGCAAAGTCAAATCATCAACATAGTCCTCTAAGGTAGCTGGTGTGATCAAAGTAGTGGGTAGCTCACCGCATGGTGCACTTAAATTGACAAGACATTCATCATACTCATGTGGAAGTGGAAAATTAGTACCTTTGTCATTACCTCTTATGATCAACTCAGATGAGGTAGGCACTCTCGGTGATGATGTGTCACATGGTGGAGGTGATGTAGTCCTCACAACAACGGATGTGGTTGTCATAGTATGCTTAGTAGTTGAAGGGACAACCATATCAACTCTTGGAATGTGCATCTCGCGCTTGTTCTCCTTGTGCGCAACACGTCGTTTTATTTCCTGTTCAGCTTTGCAAGCAAGATGAAACAAATGGTCCATAGGATAACACTCTTCATGTATTAGTATCTCCTGAATGTCACGATTTAATCCTCCCCAAAATCTATCCATAAAATCTTCTTCACTTTCTTCTAAAGAGGAATGCAGCAAGGTAGTTTGTAAAGTATCATAATATTTCGTTACGGTGTCACTACCTTGTTTTAAATGTTGCAACTTTGTAATCATGTCACGAGTATAATAAGCGGGAACGAATGTATGTCGCATGGAAAGTTTCAAATCATCCCAAGTAGTAGGTGACAATATTCACTCCACCAAACTACAGCATAACCAGTGAAAGAACCAACCGCAACCTTAACTTTTTTACGTACATCAAAATTATTGGAAGCAAATATATTATTTAGGTCAAACTCCCATTCAATATATAAAGCAGGTCTAAAACGGCCATTAAATGGTGGTATAGAAACATTAACCTGATCATGTGCATTTGGATGTTTGTGCACCTCTCGTGACGGTTGTGGTATTTGCATAGGTGATGGCACATCTCCCACGATCGACAAACCCCATGAATTGACTCTAGATCCTGTCATGATTAGTAGAAACAAGAAACAAAATTCAAGAATAATGTTCCTATGAACTACTAGGATGTGGTGGTAAAGCGCTCACAGTAAAGCAAATATCAATATCTTACAAGTTCTTACCAAGCAGCAGGTGGTGACAGGCAACCAGCGGTGTCAAATAACTCCAAAGATTGAGTAAAGCGATTTCCAGGGGAACGTACGTATACACGGTGTAGAAATATGTGGAGCTGGGTTGGCTATATATGGTAGCAAAATATTAGCAATAATCAATTCAGAGATGCAATGTTGAATAAACGCTCAACGACGGTACTGTGCTGGTCCTAGGCTAGACCGGACTAGAGACGCGAGCCTAGAACACTAATGAGGTCACGGCGTAGCACAACTAGCATCAATTAAGGATACTAAGTAGCTCTGGATAGCAAGATATAAGTGAAGATCACAACGGCAGTAAAGATAATGATGAAAAACAACTGCCAAGCAGGATATACAACAACTCTCTCCAACTTTCCTCTTGAAAAGTTTGTGCCAATTTTCTGATAATTTTTTTCAAAAGAATGCTACTAACTCAAGCTTTCCAATGCAAAAAGAATCACTCAATTCCGAGTTGATATGAGGAGTGAAAGAATTCTGAAACTGGCTTGAAAAACTGGAATAAGCTGTGTCCGCGAACTTCGGAGGGCAAAAAGACCTATTTAGAAGACGATTTTGAGGTGTCAAATATTGAACTAGTCTCTGCAACTATTTAGATGCGGCTCGTCGCTAGCTCTCATTTGAGTACTCGCGGAGTCAAAACGGACTTCGTATGAGGAAGTTATGCCTGTTTTACTAAACAGTGCACAAAACAGATTCCAATCCGAATTCAACTACGAGATCGAGTCTAGATAGATCCGAATTTTGTTTTTTTCTTCTCTTTTTTTTCCTCACACTTTTTTTTCTTTCTCTTTTTTTTGACTTCTTTTTCTTTCTTTTTTCTCTCTTTTTTTTCTCTGTCTTTTTTTTCTCTCCCTCTTTCCAAGACAAACTAGATAAGATGCAGATTGGATCAAGCGAAGATGTGAACGACCTCAACTATGATTGTGACAATGAACTATGGGTAGCACGTGGTGGAATTTGATGGATGGTGTGGTGGACAGCAGAAGGGATAACGATGCAGCGGCGACGTGACTAATGTGAACAGAACTCGAAACTCTAAACGAACTAGACCCTAAGACCAGCAACTCGACACGACGATGCAACCGATAATTCAATAATGCAAGCAATGAATAGAAAATTGCAAAGGCTCAGACTGGCTTGGACAAAAGGATGAATAGATCTAACTTTTTTGTGGCTTTTTCTTGGACAATAGGTAAGAAAATAAATCTAATCTAGGAGAAACTGGAAATTCTCACCGAGCAACCTGAAAACTGATACCACTTGATAGAGGCGAGGGTGTCCCGATCTTTCGATGAGATGATAACTATCGATTTGGTGGAGACGACTTTGACGATCCGACTACAAACGTGCACGACGTTGCGCCTTATCAATCGCTAAACCAATCTCCTGAGGTTACTGACGATGCCGGAAGCACGATCAGCCTGACCACGAAGGTCTATTCCTGCAAGCAATCGAAGAACGAGCAAGAATATGATAATGCAATCTGAATATTGCGAATATATATGAAGTATTGATAGTGGTGGGAATCCGTAAGCGGTCTTGGTCTGGTCGTTGGACACAAACGAAGTACACGAAGTTGCAATGGCTAACTTTTAACTAAACAAATTCCAAGCAAAAAGCTACTAGATGGATCTACTTATATAGGAGCAAGGGGTGGCGGCCAAGGAGGTGGGAGGACGTCCCAAGGCAGCCTAAAACCAACCCTAGGTCGTACAAGGCTCATGGGCCCAAGTGGAGGTGATGCAACACCTTTGGACTTGTAGTTTGACTCGGATTCTGGTGCAACGTCAGATTGTTTCGACCATAACTCAATGCTCCGGACGAATTTAAAGGTGAATCCAATTGGGTTGGAAAGAGCACAAAATCTAGTTTCCAACAAAAAAAGAATCACCCAATTCGGAGTCCGTATGAAAAAGTTGTTGGCGTTTTGAGTCAGGTATGTCTGTGCAGTCCGAATCTGAATCCAGAACGTGAGAGACTTGGACTCTATCTTCTCTTGGCCCAAAAGTGACGTGAGAGGACTTTTTGAACAGAACCTAAACTTCTCCTTTTGCCTTATCTTCATATGTGGATTGTACAAATGTCCCATACACCTGCAATTAGACAAAACACAAAAGTGTGTGAAGTATTTTTGTTCTGGATAACATAAATAGATTATTGAATAGTTTGCACTAGAAATCACCTGACAAATATGCATGTATGCAATATTTTTGGTCGTATCCAAGGTAGTCATGTCCTCATCAGGTTGTCATAGTATGCTTAGTAGTTGAAGGGACAACCGTATCAACTCTTGGAATGTGCATCTCGCGCTTGTTCTCCTTGTGCGCAACACGTCGTTTTATTTCCTGTTCAGCTTTGCAAGCAAGATGAAACAAATGGTCCATAGGATAACACTCTTCATGTATTAGTATCTCCTGAATGTCACGATTTAATCCTCCCCAAAATCTATCCATAAAATCTTCTTCACTTTCTTCTAAAGAGGAATGCAGCAAGGTAGTTTGTAAAGTATCATAATATTTCGTTACGGTGTCACTACCTTGTTTTAAATGTTGCAACTTTGTAATCATGTCACGAGTATAATAAGCGGGAACGAATGTATGTCGCATGGCAAGTTTCAAATCATCCCAAGTAGTAGGTATATCATTAGGGTGTAACCGACAATATTCACTCCACCAAACTACAGCATAACCAGTGAAAGAACCAACCGCAACCTTAACTTTTTTACGTACATCAAAATTATTGGAAGCAAATATATTATTTAGGTCAAACACCCATTCAATATATAAAGCAGGTCTAAAACGGCCATTAAATGGTGGTATAGAAACATTAACCTGATCATGTGCATTTGGATGTTTGTGCACCTCTCGTGACGGTTGTGGTATTTGCATAGGTGATGGCACATCTCCCACGATCGACAAACCCCATGAATTGACTCTAGATCCTGTCATGATTAGTAGAAACAAGAAACAAAATTCAAGAATAATGTTCCTATGAACTACTAGGATGTGGTGGTAAAGCACTCACAGTAAAGCAAATATCAATATCTTACAAGTTCTTACCAAGCAGCAGGTGGTGACAGGCAACCAGCGGTGTCAAATAACTCCAAAGATTGAGTAAAGCGATTGCCAGGGGAACGTACGTATACACGGTGTAGAAATATGTGGAGCTGGGTTGGCTATATATGGTAGCAAAATATTAGCAATAATCAATTCAGAGATGCAATGTTGAATAAACGCTCAACGACGGTACTGTGCTGGTCCTAGGCTAGACCGGACTAGAGACGCGAGCCTAGAACACTAATGAGGTCACGGCGTAGCACAACTAGCATCAATGAAGGATACTAAGTAGCTCTGGACAGCAAGATATAAGTGAAGATCACAACGGCAGTAAAGATAATGATGAAAAACAACTGCCAAGCAGGATATACAACAACTCTCTCCAACTTTCCTCTTGAAAAGTTTGTGCCAATTTTCTGATATTTTTTTTTTCAAATAATGCTACTAACTCAAGCTTTCCAATGCAAAAAGAATCACTCAATTCCGAGTTGATATGAGGAGTCAAAGAATTCTGAAACTGGCTTGAAAAACTGGAATAAGCTGTGTCCGCGAACTTCGGAGGGCAAAAAGACCTATTTAGAAGACGATTTTGAGGTGTCAAATATTGAACTAGTCTCTGCAACTATTTAGATGCGGCTCGTCGCTAGCTCTCATTTGAGTACTCGCGGAGTCAAAACGGACTTCGTATGAGGAAGTTATGCCTGTTTTACTAAACAGTGCACAAAACAGATTCCAATCCGAATTCAACTACGAGATCGAGTCTAGATAGATCCGAATTTTGTTTTTTTTTCTTCTCTCTTTTTTTTCCTCACACTTTTTTTCTTTCTCTTTTTTTTCTGACTTCTTTTTCTTTCTTTTTCTCTGTCTTTTTTCTCTCCCTCTTTCCAAGACAAACTAGATAAGATGTAGATTGGATCAAGCGAAGATGTGAACGACCTCAACTATGATTGTGACAATGAACTATGGGTAGCACGTGGTGGAATTTGATGGATGGTGTGGTGGACAACAGAAGGGATAACGATGCAGCGGCGACGTGACTAATGTGAACAGAACTCGAAACTCTAAACGAACTAGACCCTAAGACCAGCAACTCGACACGACGATGCAACCGATAATTCAATAATGCAAACAATGAATAGAAAATTGCAAAGGCTCAGACTGGCTTGGACAAAAGGATGAATAGATCTAACTTTTTTGTGGCTTTTTCTTGGACAATAGGTAAGAAAATAAATCTAATCTAGGGGAAACTGGAAATTCTCACCGAGCAACCTGAAAACTGATACCACTTGATTGAGGCAAAGGTGTGCCGTCTTTCGATGAGATGATGGATATCGCTTTGGTGGAAGTCGACTTTGACGATCCGACTACGAACGTGCGAGGACGTCGCGCCTTAGCAATCGCTAAACCAACTCCGAGAGGTTATCGACCACGCCGGAGCACGATCAACCTGACCACGAGGGTCTGTTTCCTGCGAGCAAACGAAGAACAAGCAAGAAACTGAGATTGCAATCTGGATATTGCGAATATAAGATGAAAGCTTTATTGATCAAGGTGGAGTTCTGTGACGCCTTTGTCTGGTCGCTGAACACAAACGAAGTACGCGAAGTTGCAGCTATGGCAAACTTTTAATCTAAACAAAACCCAAGGAAAAAGCTAGTAGATGGATCTACTTATATAGGAGCAAGGGGTGGCGGCCAAGGAGGTGGGAGGACGTCCCAAGGCAGCCTAAAACCAACCCTAGGTCGTACAAGGCTCATGGGCCCAAGTGAAGGTGATGCAACACCTTTGGACTTGTAGTTTGACTCAGATTCTGGTGCAACGTCAGATTGTTTCGACCATAACTCAATGCTCCGGACGAATTTAAAGGTGAATCCAATTGGGTTGGAAAGAGCACGAAATCTAGTTTCCAACAAAAAAAGAGTCACCCAATTCGGAGTCCGTATGAAAAAGTTGTTGGCGTTTTGAGTCAGGTATGTCTGTGCAGTCCGAATCTGAATCCAAAACGTGAGAGACTTGGACTCTATCTTCTCTTGGCCCAAAAGTGACGTGAGAGGACTTTTTGAACAGAACCTAAACTTCTCCTTTTGCCTTATCTTCATATGTGGATTGTATAAATGTCCCATACACCTGCAATTAGACAAAACACAAAAGTGTGTGAAGTATTTTTGTTCTGGATAACATAAATAGATTATTGAATAGTTTGCACTAGAAATCACCTGACAAATATGCATGTATGCAATATTTTTGGTCGTATCCAAGGTAGTCATGTCCTCATCAATCTTGGTGATGATTCTGTGACCAATGACTTATTGCATGTTTGCTTATTTAAGCATGTTGTAGCATGTAAATTTGATGCAAGTAAGGTTTATGCACCAATGTTAGGATGGTTTAATGATGAACGTTGTCATTCTGTTGATATGAATAAGAGTTTCACTTATATATGCAAACTGATTTGCAATATTTTCATGTCTTCTACTTCTTGCGATAGTATTTTGGCTTTATATTTTATGAACTATGAAAGTTACTCATGTATACATGTGTCATATGTGCTAAAGTCAAGGGAAGTAAAAATGGATGACATATACATATACAACATGTACAACTTGTCTCTTTTGTTAGCCACATTTCAGATTAAGCAACGCCGAGGATGGCTTTGTTTTCAAGAAGGGGAGGATGATGAGGACATGACTACCTTGGATACGACCGAAAATATTGCATACATGTATATTTGTGAGGTGTATGGGACATCTGTACAATCCACATATGAAGATAAGGGAAAAAGAGAAGTTTATGTGCTGTTTAAAAAGTCCTCTCACGTCACTTTTGGGCCAAGAGAAGATAGAGTCCAGGTCTCTCACATTCTGAATTCGGATTTGGACTGCACAGACATACCTGACTCAAAACGCCAATAACTCTTTCATACGGACTCCGAATTGGGTGATTCTTTTTTGTTGGAAGTAGATTTCATGCGCTTTCCAACATAGTTTGATTCACCTTCAAATTAGTCCAGAGTGTTGAGTAATGGACGAAGCAATCTGATGTTGCAGCAGAATCCGAGTCAAACTGCAAGTCCAAAGGTGTTGCATCACCTCCACTTGGGCCCATGATAGAGGCAAAGGTGTCCCGATGTTTCGATGAGATAGCAATTGTTTTCTGTGGGAGTCGACTTTGACGATCCGACTACGAACGTGCGAAGACGTCGCGCCTTAGCAATCGCTAAACCAACTTCCGAGGGGTTATTGACCACGCCGGAGCACGATCAACCCGACCACGAGGGTCTATTTCCTGCGAGTAAACAAAGAACACCAACGAGTTCTTCTAGTTATGAATCGCCGTAGGGAGGTAGCATTACATTTTTATTAGCAAAATAGAGCTCCTCATAGAAAAGAATGGCGAAGAAAGTGTTAGAGTACTTTCTTTCTGTTCAGTCCTGGAACTTAAGAAACCGAGATTGCAATCTGGATATTGCGAATAAAAGAGGAAAGCTTTATTAATGAAGGTGGGGTTCTGTGATGCCTTTGTCTGGTCGTTGAACACAAACGAAGTACGCGAAGTTGCAGCTATGGCGAACTTTTAATCTAAACAAAACCCGAAGTCTAAACGATGCCCTAGGGGCTGTATATATGGAGGAAGAGAGGGGGAATTTCGTAGCCCTTGGAGGAGGGGTCCGAAACCCACCCTAACTCTTATTTCCCCACACATACGGACTCTAAAAACAGGCTATATTGAAGTATTTCGAAATTACATGGCCCTGGCCCAAAAATAAGGTGACGCAGCACCTAGAATAGCCTCTGGACGAAAATTATGAAGTGGCATCTTGTATATTTCGTCCAAGGCTTCATGCACTCATTATGGTGGCTTCAACGTCCTGAAATCATCACTTGTAACTCCGTTCTTGTCCCCCATGCGCATCCCATCATCTCCATGCTTGTTCTTGCTCCAATGTTCATCCTTCTCAAAGCTAGGCCCTTCATTTGTAAGCAAAACAAATGTATCCAATTTAGGCAGCATCATATTCTCATGAACATTAGAATCATTACCAGGAAACGAAAGTACCTGGTAATTTAATTGGCGTGCGCGAGCTCTAGTAATCGGTCCAGTATGTATAGTAGCAGGGGTTGTGGGTGTAACAATGGTATTGATGTTCTCATCATCCTCCCCTTCTTGAAATGAAGTCATCCTCGACGGAAGCTCATCTTCCTCACCCAAATAAGGCTTCAAATCTGCAATGTTAAAAGTGGGACTAACCCCAAAATCTGCAGGAGGCCCAAGTTTATATGCAATATCATTTATTTTCTCTAACACCATAAAAGGACCATCAGCACGTGGCATTAGCTTTGATTTGCGCAAATTAGGAAACCTATCCTTACGCAAATGTAACCAAATAAGATCTCCAGGTGTAAAGACAACATGTTTTCTACCCTTATCTCCAGCAAGTTTATATTTAGCATTCATATGCTCAATGTTTTCCTTAGTTAACTCATGCATTTTTAAGATCAATTCAGCACGTTGTTTAGCATCAAAATTAGCCTTCTCCGAAGATGGAAGAGGCAACAAATCAATGGGTGCACGAGGTAGGAAACCATACACAATTTCAAAAGGGCACATCTTAGTAGTAGAATGCAAAGAACGATTATAAGCAAATTCAATATGAGGCAAGCATTCTTCCCACATTTTCTTATTATTCTTCAAAACAGCCCTAAGCATAGTAGACAATGTTCTATTGACTACTTCAGTTTGACCATCAGTTTGGGGGTGACAAGTAGTACTAAAAAGCAGTTTAGTCCCCAACTTAGCCCATAAACATCTCCAAAAGTGGCTAAGAAATTTAGTATCACAATCTGAAACAATAGTATTTGGCACACCATGCAAGCGAATAATTTCACGAAAGAACAAATCAGCAACATTAACAGCATCATCGCTTTTATGACATGGTATAAAATTTGCCATTTTCAAGAACCTATCCACGACAACAAATATGCTATCCTTCCCCTTCTTTGTTCGAGGTAAACCTAAAACAGAGTCCATAGATATATCCTCCCAAAAACACTAGGTACAGGCAAAGGCACATATAAACCACGAGGATTGAGTCGTGACTTAGCTTTTTGACATGTAGTGCAGCGAGCAACAAAACGCTCAACATCCTGTCTCATCTTTGGCCAAAAGAATTGTGTAGCAAGTATATCCTCCGTCTTCTTCACGCCAAAGTGTCCCATTAGTCCTCCTCCACGCGCCTCCTGCAACAACAAAAGACGAACGGAGCTAGCTGGAATGCATAGCTTGTTAACACGAAACACAAATCCAACGTTAACGACGAACTTGTTCCATGTTCTACCTTCTTTACAATTCTGCAATACATCTTTAAATTCAGCATCATGCACATATTGATCTTTGATGGTCTCCAAACCAAATATTTTAAAGTCAAGTTGTGAAAGCATAGTATAACGATGAGACAATGCATCAGCAATAACATTTTCTTTACCCTTCTTGTGTTTAATGACATAAGGGAAAGTCTCAATGAATTCAACCCATTTAGCATTACGATGAGACAATGCATCAGCAATAACATTTTCTTTACCCTTCTTGTGTTTAATGTGTTTCAAAGATTCATGATCAGAATGTATAACAAATTCTTTGGGCCATAAATAATGTTGCCATGTTTCTAAGGTCCGAACAAGAGGATATAATTCTTTATCATAAGTAGAATAGTTCAGACTAGGCCCACTCAATTTTTCAGAAAAGTATGCAACAGGTTTGCCATCTTGTAATAACACACCTCCTAATCCAATTCCACTAGCATCACATTCAAGCTCAAAAGTCTTATTAAAATCGGGAAGTTGGAGTAAAGGAGCATGTGTCAACTTATCTTTCAATATCATGAAGGCTTCTTCCTGTGTGGTACCCCAAACAAAAGGCACATCCTTCTTTGTAAGCTCATTGAGAGGTGCAGCAATGGTGCTAAAATCTCGCACAAAACGCATATAGAAACCAGCGAGTCCAAGAAAACTCCTCACTTGTGTGACCGTTTTGGGCTGCGGCCAACTCTCAATAGCTTCAATCTTGGCTTTATCAACTTCAATTCCCTGTGGAGTAACAACATAGCCAAGAAAAGATACTCGGTCGGTGCAGAAGGTGCACTTCCCAAGGTTACCAAACAAACGTGCATCACGTAGAGCAATAAAAACAGCACGTAAATGTTCCAAATGTACTTCCAAAGATTTGCTATAAATCAGTATATCATCAAAATAGACTACCACAAATCGTCCAATGAAAGCACATAAAACTTCGTTCATTAGTCTCATGAAAGTACTAGGTGCATTAGTTAACCCAGAAGGCATGACTAACCACTCATATAAACCAAACTTAGTTTTAAAAGCTGTTTTCCATTCATCTCCCAATTTCATACGAATTTGATGGTATCCACTACGCAAATCAATTTTGGAGAATATTGTAGAGCCACTCAATTCATCAAGCATATCATCTAGCCTAGGAATAGGATGACGATAATGAATAGTAATATTATTAATGCCTCTACAATCAACACACATACGCGACGTACCATCCTTTTTCGGCACTAGAATAATAGGAACAACACAAGGACTAAGGGATTCGCGAATATAACCTTTGTCGAGCAGCTCCTGTACTTGACGCATAATCTCCTTCGTCTCCTCTGGATTGGTACGGTATGGTGCACGATTGGGTAACGATGCACCGGGAATTAAGTCAATTTGATGCTCAATCCCTAGAATAGGTGGTAATCCCGGTGGCATGTCTTGTGGGAAGACGTCAGCGAACTCCTGTAAAATGTTAGTGACTGCAGGTGATGAGGACATGACTACCTTGGATACGACCAAAAATATTACATACATGCATATTTGTCAGGTGATTTCTAGTGCAAACTATTCAATAATCTATTTATGTTATCCAGAACAAAAATACTTCACACACTTTTGTGTTTTGTCTAATTGCAGGTGTATGGGACATTTGTACAATCCACATATGAAGATAAGGCAAAAGGAGAAGTTTAGGTTCTGTTCAAAAAGTCCTCTCACGTCACTTTTGGGCCAAGAGAAGATAGAGTCCAAGTCTCTCACGTTCTGGATTCAGATTCGGACTGCACAGACATACCTGACTCAAAACGCCAACAACTTTTTCATACGGACTCCGAATTGGGTGATTCGTTTTTTGTTGGAAACTAGATTTCGTGCTCTTTCCAACCCAATTGGATTCACCTTTAAATTCGTCCGGAGCATTGAGTTATGGTCGAAACAATCTGACGTTGCACCAGAATCCGAGTCAAACAACAAGTCCAAAGGTGTTGCATCACCTCCACTTGGGCCCATGAGCCTTGTACGACCTAGGGTTGGTTTTAGGATGCCTTGGGACGTCCTCCCACCTCCTTGGCCGCCACCCCTTGCTCCTATATAAGTAGATCCATCTAGTAGCTTTTTCCTTGGGATTTGTTTAGTTAAAAGTTAGCCATTGCAACTTCGTGTACTTCGTTTGTGTCCAACGACCAGACCAAGACCGCTTACGCATCCCCACCTTTATCAATACTTCATCTATATTCACAATATTCAGATTGCATTATCATATTCTTGCTTGTTCTTCGATTGCGTGCAGGAATAGACCTTCGTGGTCAGGCTGATCGTGCTTCCGGCATCGTCAGTAACCTCAGGAGATTGGTTTAGCGATTGCTAAGGCGCAACGTCGTGCACGTTTGTAGTCGGATCGTCAAAGTCGACTCCACCAAATCGATAGTTATCATCTCATCGAAAGATCGGGACACCCTCGCCTCTATCAAGTGGTATCAGATTTCCAGGTTGCTCGGTGTGATGGAACATCTCCCACGATCGACAAACCCCATGAATTGACTCTAGATCCTGTCATGATTAGTAGAAACAAGAAACAAAATTCAAGAATAATGTTCCTATGAACTACTAGGATGTGGTGGTAAAGCGCTCACAGTAAAGCAAATATCAATATCTTACAAGTTCTTACCAAGCAGCAGGTGGTGACAGGCAACCAGCGGTGTCAAATAACTCCAAAGATTGAGTAAAGCGATTTCCAGGGGAACGTACGTATACACGGTGTAGAAATATGTGGAGCTGGGTTGGCTATATATGGTAGCAAAATATTAGCAATAATCAATTCAGAGATGCAATGTTGAATAAACGCTCAACGACGGTACTGTGCTGGTCCTAGGCTAGACCGGACTAGAGACGCGAGCCTAGAACACTAATGAGGTCACGGCGTAGCACAACTAGCATCAATTAAGGATACTAAGTAGCTCTGGATAGCAAGATATAAGTGAAGATCACAACGGCAGTAAAGATAATGATGAAAAACAACTGCCAAGCAGGATATACAACAACTCTCTCCAACTTTCCTCTTGAAAAGTTTGTGCCAATTTTCTGATAATTTTTTTCAAAAGAATGCTACTAACTCAAGCTTTCCAATGCAAAAAGAATCACTCAATTCCGAGTTGATATGAGGAGTGAAAGAATTCTGAAACTGGCTTGAAAAACTGGAATAAGCTGTGTCCGCGAACTTCGGAGGGCAAAAAGACCTATTTAGAAGACGATTTTGAGGTGTCAAATATTGAACTAGTCTCTGCAACTATTTAGATGCGGCTCGTCGCTAGCTTTCATTTGAGTACTCGCGGAGTCAAAACGGACTTCGTATGAGGAAGTTATGCCTGTTTTACTAAACAGTGCACAAAACAGATTCCAATCCGAATTCAACTACGAGATCGAGTCTAGATATATCCGAATTTTGTTTTTTTTTCTTCTCTTTTTTTTTTCCTCACACTTTTTTTCTTTCTCTTTTTTTTCTGACTTTTTTTTCTCTCTTTTTTTTTCTCTGTCTTTTTTTTCTCTCCCTCTTTCCAAGACAAACTAGATAAGATGCAGATTGGATCAAGCGAAGATGTGAACGACCTCAACTATGATTGTGACAATGAACTATGGGTAGCACATGGTGGAATTTGATGGATGGTGTGGTGGACAGCAGAAGGGATAACGATGCAGCGGCGACGTGACTAATGTGAACAGAACTCGAAACTCTAAACGAACTAGACCCTAAGACCAGCAACTCGACACGACGATGCAACCGATAATTCAATAATGCAAACAATGAATAGAAAATTGCAAAGGCTCAGACTGCTTGGACAAAAGGATGAATAGATCTAACTTTTTTGTGGCTTTTTCTTGGACAATAGGTAAGAAAATAAATCTAATCTAGGGGAAACTGGAAATTCTCACCGAGCAACCTGAAAACTGATACCACTTGATAGAGGCGAGGGTGTCCCGATCTTTCGATGAGATGATAACTATCATTTGGTGGAGTCGACTTTGACGATCCGACTACAGACGTGCACGACGTTGCGCCTTAGCAATCGCTAAACCAATCTCCTGAGGTTACTGACGATGCCGGAAGCACGATCAGCCTGACCACGAAGGTCTATTCCTGCAAGCAATTGAAAAACGAGCAAGAATATGATAATGCAATCTGAATATTGCAAATATATATGAAGTATTGATAATGGTGGAGATCCGTAAGCGGTCTTGGTCTGGTCGTTGGACACAAACAAAGTACACGAAGTTGCAATGGCTAACTTTTAACTAAACAAATCCCAAGGAAAAAGCTACTAGATGGATCTACTTATATAGGAGCAAGGGGTGGCGGCCAAGGAGGTGGGAGGACGTCCCAAGGCAGCCTAAAACCAACCCTAGGTCGTACAAGGCTCATGGGCCCAAGTGGAGGTGATGCAACACCTTTGGACTTGTAGTTTGACTCGGATTCTGGTGCAACGTCAGATTGTTTCGACCATAACTCAATGCTCCGGACGAATTTAAAGGTGAATCCAATTGGGTTGGAAAGAGCACGAAATCTAGTTTCCAACAAAAAAAGAATCACCCAATTCGGAGTCCGTATGAAAAAGTTGTTGGCGTTTTGAGTCAGGTATGTCTGTGCAGTTCGAATCTGAATCCAGAACGTGAGAGACTTGGACTCTATCTTCTCTTGGCCCAAAAGTGACGTGAGAGGACTTTTTGAACAGAACCTAAACTTCTCCTTTTGCCTTATCTTCATATGTGGATTGTACAAATGTCCCATACACCTGCAATTAGACAAAACACAAAAGTGTGTGAAGTATTTTTGTTCTGGATAACATAAATAGATTATTGAATAGTTTGCACTAGAAATCACCTGACAAATATGCATGTATGCAATATTTTTGGTCGTATCCAAGGTAGTCATGTCCTCATCATCTCATCGAAAGATCGGGACACCCTCGCCTCTATCAAGTGGTATCAGTTTTCAGGTTGCTCGGTGAGAATTTCCAGTTTCCCCTAGATTAGATTTATTTTCTTACCTATTGTCCAAGAAAAAGCCACAAAAAAGTTAGATCTATTCATCCTTTTGTCCAAGCCAGTCTGAGCCTTTGCAATTTTCTATTCATTGTTTGCATTATTGAATTATCGGTTGCATCGTCGTGTCGAGTTGCTGGTCTTAGGGTCTAGTTCGTTTAGAGTTTCGAGTTCTGTTCACATTAGTCACGTCGCCGCTGCATCGTTATCCCTTCTGCTGTCCACCACACCATCCATCAAATTCCACCATGTGCTACCCATAGTTCATTGTCACAATCATAGTTGAGGTCGTTCACATCTTCGCTTGATCCAATCTGCATCTTATCTAATTTGTCTTGGAAAGAGGGAGAGAAAAAAAAGACAGAGAAAAAAAAAGAGAGAAAAAAAAGTCAGAAAAAAAAGAGAAAGAAAAAAAGTGTGAGGAAAAAAAAAAGAGAAGAAAAAAAAACAAAATTCGGATATATCTAGACTCGATCTCGTAGTTGAATTCGGATTGGAATCTGTTTTGTGCACTGTTTAGTAAAACAGGCATAACTTCCTCATACGAAGTCCGTTTTGACTCCGCGAGTACTCAAATGAAAGCTAGCGACGAGCCGCATCTAAATAGTTGTAGAGACTAGTTCAATATTTGACACCTCAAAATCGTCTTCTAAATAGGTCTTTTTGCCCTCCGAAGTTCGCGGACACAACTTATTCCAGTTTTTCAAGCCAGTTTCAGAATTCATTCACTCCTCATATCAACTCGGAATTGAGTGATTCTTTTTGCATTGGAAAGCTTGAGTTAGTAGCATTATTTTGAAAAAAA